>NW_025534482.1:0-92500 GCF_020615455.1 Coregonus clupeaformis | reverse complement strand
TTCTAATGAATAAAATCATTAGCATTATGCTAAGCTAACAGTGTCAAATGAACCAGCCATTCTGTCTCCAGATATGACATTACAGTACTGGTCCTCTGTAGCTCAATGTGGTCCTCTGTAGCTCAATTGGTAGAGCATGGCGTTTGTAACGCCAGGGTAGTGGGTTCGATCCCCGGGACCACCCATACGTAAACATTTATGCACGCATGACTGTAAGTTGCTTTGGATAAAAGCGTCTGCTAAATGGCATATTATATTATTATATTACATTTAGTATTCAGCTAAATTACTTTTTAGTGAGGGACATGTTCTGATGAGAGAGGTCAGGTTAACCTCTGCTGGTTGAGACCGAGTCGTGTGAATTTGTAGTGTGGTGTAATGATGTTTGGGGGTAGCCATTAGGCTAAGCTAACCGTGTCGGAACAGAGAGCTCCTATTCTGTCTCAGTATTTCAGTATTGTATTAGGATCCCCATTAGCTTCTGCTAAAGCAGCATCTACTCTTCCTGGGGTCCACACACAACCTTAAACATGACATAATACAGAACATTACTAGACAAGTACATCACAAGGACAGAACTACATTTAAGTAAGTATACACACTTTCATACATTAATGCCACTTTCATACATAATAATCATGTGATTCATAGACGCTACTGAATGCAAGTGCAATAACAAGGAGGTGCGTTGTAAATAGGCTGACACTATTCGCTATTTATTTATTTAACCTTTATTTAACTAGGCAAGTCTGTTAAGAACAAATTCTTATTCACAATGACGTTCTACACCGGCCAAACCCGGACGACGCTGGGCCAATTGTGCGCCGCCCTATGGGACTCCCAATCACCGCCGGTTGTGATACAGCCTGGAATCGAACCAGGGGGGTCTGTAGTGACGCCTCAAGCACTGAGATGCAGTGCCTTAGACCGCTGCGCCACTCGGGAGCTAAATTCCCCCGACGTGAATAAAGCTACCTTGTTTCGACAGTCACTGCCCGTAATGGGTATCCTCCTGGGGTAAAGTATATACTTCTACAGTCACCACCTCCAGTGGGTTTCCTGGGGTAAAGTATATACTTATACAGTCACCACCTCCAGTGGGTTTCCTGGGGTAAAGTATATACTTCTACAGTCACCACCTCCAGTGGGTTTCCTGGGGTAAAGTATATACTCAATGCTACGCTAACAGTGTCAGAAACCTCCCGTTCTGTCTCAATGCTAAGCTAACAGTGTCAGAAACCTGCTGTTCTGTCTCAATGCTAAGCTAACAGTGTCAGAAACCTCCCGTTCTGTCTCAATGCTAAGCTAGCCGTGTCAAAGCAAACAGTGTCAGAGACCTCCCGTTCTGTCTCAGTGTCTGCAGAACGTGACATTTAGCATGTGTCTGTTTCAGGCCATCATGCACCACGAGGGTCACATGGACGATGGGCTGACCCTGTCCCGCTCACAGCACGAGGAGTCCCGCACCGCACGGGTCATACGCAGTACTGTCTTCCTGTTCAACCGATTCATCAGGTGGGGAGATACAAGATACACACACTCTTAATGGGAGAAATGGGGACACATCTTCCTGAAGGTTGCAGAGAGAAGATGAACCCAGATTACAATGACAGATTATCACTTGCACGCACACCCTCAGTAACTCCTCTCTCTCTCTGTGTTCCAGGGGTCTGGACACCCTCAGTAACTTCTCTCTCTGTGTTCCAGGGGTCTGGACACCCTCAGTAACTTCTCTCTCTCTCTGTGTTCCAGGGGTCTCGACACCCTCAGTAACTTCTCTCTCTGTGTTCCAGGGGTCTCGACACCCTCAGTAACTTCTCTCTCTGTGTTCCAGGGGTCTGGACACACTCAGTAACTTCTCTCTCTCTGTGTTCCATAGGTCTGGACACCCTCAGTAACTGCTCTCTCTCTCTGTGTTCCAGGGGTCTGGACACCCTCAGTAACTTCTCTCTCTGTGTTCCAGGGGTCTGGACACCCTCAGTAACTTCTCTCTCTCTGTGTTCCAGGGGTCTGGACACCCTCAGTAACTTCTCTCTCTGTGTTCCAGGGGTCTGGACACCCTCAGTAACTTCTCTCTCTCTCTGTGTTCCAGGGGTCTGGACACCCTCAGTAACTTCTCTCTCTGTGTTCCAGGGGTCTGGACACCCTCAGTAACTTCTCTCTCTCTGTGTTCCAGGGGTCTGGACACCCTCAGTAACTTCTCTCTCTGTGTTCCAGGGGTCTGGACACCCTCAGTAACTTCACTCTCTGTGTTATAATAATAATAATAATATGCCATTTAGCAGACGCTTTTATCCAAAGCGACTTACAGTCATGCGTGCATACATTTTTTTTGTGTATGGGGGGTCTGGACACCCTTGTGTATGAGGGGTCTGGACACCCTCAGTAACTTCTCTCTCTGTGTTCCAGGGGTCTGGACACCCTCAGTAACTTATCTCTCTCTGTGTTCCAGGGGTCTGGACACCCTCAGTAACTTCACTCTCTGTGTTCCAGGGGTCTGGACACCCTCAGTAACTTCTCTCTCTCTATGTGTTCCAGGGGTCTGGACACACTCAGTAACTTCTCTCTCTCTCTTTGTTCCAGGGGTCTCGACACCCTCAGTAACTTCTCTCTCTCTGTGTTCCAGGGGTCTGGACACCCTCAGTAACTTCTCTCTATGTGTTCCAGGGGTCTGGACACCCTCAGTAACTCCTCTCTCTCTATATGTGTTCCAGGGATCTGGACACCCTCAGTAACTTCTCTCTCTCTGTGTTCCAGGGGTCTGGACACCCTCAGTAACTTCTCTCTCTCTCTGTGTTCCAGGGGTCTGGACACCCTCAGTAACTCCTCTCTCTCTATATGTGTTCCAGGGATCTGGACACCCTCAGTAACTTCTCTCTCTCTGTGTTCCAGGGGTCTGGACACCCTCAGTAACTTCTCTCTCTCTCTGTGTTCCAGGGGTCTGGACACCCTCAGTAACTTCTCTCTATGTGTTCCAGGGGTCTGGACACCCTCAGTAACTTCTCTCTCTCTATGTGTTCCAGGGGTCTGGACACCCTCAGTAACTTCTCTCTCTCTCTATGTGTTCCAGGGTTCTGGACACCCTCAGTAACTTCTCTCTCTCTCTGTGTTCCAGGGGTCTGGACACCCTCAGTAACGTCTCCCTATGTGTTCCAGGGGTCTGGACACCCTCAGTAACTTCTCTCTATGTGTTCCAGGGGTCTGGACACCCTCAGTAACTTCTCTCTCTCTCTGTGTTCCAGGGGTCTGGACACCCTCAGTAACTTCTCTCTCTGTGTTCCAGGGGTCTGGACACCCTCAGTAACTTCTCTCTCTGTGTTCCAGGGGTCTGGACACCCTCAGTAACTTCTCTCTCTCTCTGTGTTCCAGGGGTCTGGACACCCTCAGTAACTTCTCTCTATGTGTTCCAGGGGTCTGGACACCCTCAGTAACTTCTCTCTCTCTGTGTTCCAGTTGTCTGGACACCCCCAGTAACTTCTCTCTCTCTCTGTGTTCCAGGGGTCTGGACACCCTCAGTAACTTCTCTCTCTCTCTGTGTTCCAGGGGTCTGGACACCCTCAGTAACTTCTCTCTATGTGTTCCAGGGGTCTGGACACCCTCAGTAACTTCTCTCTCTCTGTGTTCCAGTTGTCTGGACACCCCCAGTAACTTCTCTCTCTCTATGTGTTCCAGCGGTCTGGACACCCTCAGTAACTTCTCTCTCTCTGTGTTCCAGTTGTCTGGACACCCCCAGTAACTTCTCTCTCTCTGTGTTCCAGGGGTCTGGACACCCTCAGTAACTTCTCTCTCTCTGTGTTCCAGGGGTCTGGACACCCTCAGTAAAAAAGGAAATACCTCGACACTAGACCTGCCGATTGAGTCGGTCAGTTTGAGTCTTCAGGATCTGATTGGCTACTTCCAGCCTCCCGACGAACACCTGGAGCACGAGGACAAACAGAACCGCCTCCGAGCCCTGAAGAACAGACAGAACCTCTTCCAGGAAGAGGTAGAGAACAGAGAGCATGCTGGGGGGTTATATTCCACATCAGCAGGGAAAGGGGGAAGGAACTACACCAAACAGCCGTTTACTTATGTCACGGTCGTCTATGTCGTCTAAGTATGACCAAGGCGCAGCGTGTCCAAGAAACATGACTTTATTAATTAAACGATATCGAACTACAAAACAAAAGACGACTCAATGAAGTCCACGGTACACAAACCGAAACGGAACAAAAACCCACAACCCCCACAGGAAAACATACAAATAAATATGGCTCCCAATCAGAGATAACGAGCCGACAGCTGCCACTCGTTACCTCCGATTGGGAGTCATTGACCAAACCTAGAAATGAACGTGACAGAAATGCAAACATAGAAATACACCCAAAACCCAACAAAACAAAATACACCCTGGCTCAAATACAAAAGTCCCGGAGCCAGAGTGTCACAGTACCCCCCCCTAAAGGTGCGAACTCCGGTCGCACCAGCATACAGTCTAGGGGAGGGTCTGGGTGGGCGTCTGTCCACGGTGGCGGTTCTGGCCCTGGTCGTGGTCCCCACCCCACCTTAGTCACTATCCGCTTCCGTAGCCTCCTCCACATGACCACCCCCCAACTAAACCCCACAGGATTAAGGGGCGGCACCGGACTAAAGGGCAGCACCGGACTAAGGGGCAGTACCGGACTAAGGGGCAGCACCGGGCTAAGGGACAGCACCGGGCTAAGGGACAGCACCGGACTCAATGGCGGATCCTGGCTGGCTGGCTCTGGCGGATCCTGGCTGGACGGCTCTGGCGGATCCTGGCTGGACGGCTCATGGCTGGCTGAAGGATCTGGCTGCTCATGGCTGGCTGACGGATCTGGCTGCTCATGGCTGTCTGACGGATCTGGCTGCTCATGGCTGGCCGACGGATCTGGCTGCTCATGGCTGGCTGAAGGATCTGGCTGCTCATGGCTGGCTGACGGATCTGGCTGCTCATGGCTGGCTGACGGATCTGGCTGCTCATGGCTGGCTGACGGATCTGGCTGCTCATGGCTGGCCGACGGATCTGGCTGCTCATGGCTGGCTGACGGATCTGGCTGCTCATGGCTGGCTGACGGATCTGGCTGCTCATGGCTGGCGGAAGGCTCTGGCTGCTCATGGCAGGCTGACGGATCCTGTCTGGCGGAAGGCTCTGGCTGATCCTGTCTGGCGGAAGGCTCTGGCTGATCCTGTCTGGCGGAAGGCTCTGGCTGATCCTGTCTGGCAGAAGGCTCTGGCTGATCCTGTCTGGCGGAAGGCTCTGGCTGATCCTGTCTGGCGGAAGGCTCTGGCTGATCCTGTCTGGCGGAAGGCTCTAGCGGCTCCTGTCTGGCGGAAGGCTTTAGCGGCTCCGGTCTGGCGGACGGCTCTGAAGGCTCATGGCAGACGGGCGGCTTTGCAGGCTCAGTACAGACGGGCAGTTCATGCAGCGCTTGGCAGACGGACAGTTCAGACGGCGTTGGGCAGACAGGCAGTTCAGGCGCCCGTTGGGCAGACGGGCAGTTCAGGCGCCCGTTGGGCAGACGGGCAGTTCAGGCGCCGTTGGGCAGACGGGCAGTTCAGGCGCCGTTGGGCAGACGGGCAGTTCAGGCGCCGTTGGGCAGACGGGCAGTTCAGGCGCCGTTGGGCAGACGGCAGACTCTGGCCGGCCGAGACGCACTATAGGCCTGGTGCGTGGTGCCGGAACTGGTGGTCCCGGGCTGAGGACACGCATCTCAGGGCTAGTGCGGGGAGCAGCAACAGGGCATGCTGGACCCTGGGGACGCACATAAGGCCTAGTGCGTGGTGCCGGAACTGGTGGTCCCGGGCTGAGGACACGCATCTCAGGGCTAGTGCGGGGAGTAGCAACAGGGCGCACAGGACTCTGGGGACACACAGGAGGCTTGGTGCGTGGTGTAGGCACTGGTGGTACTGGGCTGGAGCGGGGAGGTGGCGCCGGAAATACCGGACCGTGCAGGCGTACTGGCTCCCTTGAGCATTGAGCCTGCCCAACCTTACCTGGTTGTATGCTCCCCGTCGCCCGACCAGTACGGGAAGGAGGAATAACCCGCACCGGGCTATGTAGGCGAACCGGGGACACCATGCGTAAGGCTGGTGCCATGTAAGCCGGCCCGAGGAGACGCACTGGTGGCCTGATGCGTTGGGCCGGCTTCATGACATCCGGCTCAATGCTCAATCTAGCCCGGCCGATACGTGGAGCTGGAATGTACCGAACCGGGCTATGCCTGCGTACAGGAGACACCATGCGCTCTACTGCGTAACACGGTGTCTGCCCGTACTCTCGCTCTCCACGGTCAGTCCAGGAGTAGGCGCAGGTCTCCTACCTGACTTCGCCACACTCCCTTTTAGCCCCCCCAATAAATTTTGGGTAGTACCCACGGGCTTCCAGCCTCGACTCCGTGCTGCCTCCTCATACCACCTCCTCTCGGCTTTAGCTGCCTCCAGCTCTTCACGAGGGCGGCGATATTCTCCCGGTTGTGCCCAAGGACCCTTTCCATCCAGTATCTCCTCCCATGTCCATGAATCCTTGATAGGCGTCCATAAATCCTGTTGCCGCTTGACACGCTGCTTGGTCCTTTTATGGTGGGTTTTTCTGTCACGGTCGTCTATGTCGTCTAAGTATGACCAAGGCGCAGCGTGTCCAAGAAACATGACTTTATTAATTAAACGATATCGAACTACAAAACAAAAGACGACTCAATGAAGTCCACGGTACACAAACCGAAACGGAACAAAAACCCACAACCCCCACAGGAAAACATACAAATAAATATGGCTCCCAATCAGAGATAACGAGCCGACAGCTGCCACTCGTTACCTCCGATTGGGAGTCATTGACCAAACCTAGAAATGAACGTGACAGAAATGCAAACATAGAAATACACCCAAAACCCAACAAAACAAAATACACCCTGGCTCAAATACAAAAGTCCCGGAGCCAGAGTGTCACAACTTACCTGGCCTCATCGTGCCAAGTGGTGCATAAAGCCTTGATAAAGTCCCTCCATTTCTTCCTGTCCTGAGCTGTTTTAGTGTTTTGGTCTAGGGCAGCCATGACACTGCAGATCATGCCACTGTTTCTCTGACTCTCCTGTTAAATGAAGTGTTAAGAGAGCAGCTGTACCGATGTGCTGTGTAGGGCACCAGCTGGTGTAAAGCTTTGTTTCTTCAGTAGTGTGGCCCCAGATGGGGTCCCCTAGGTCTCAGCTGGCATTAACTTAATATACTAGTTCTCCCACGGTTAGTTCTGTTGTGACGATCGACTGCCCCTGACCCTCGACATCGCCACTCTTGTAAATTCCCATTTAAAGTCAGCGGTGCGGTCTCCTTCAGGTCTCATCAGTGTCATGGTGCAGGGGACCAGACTTCTCTGCTTTGGCCTGTTCATGGCTTTCACTGTGCCTCTACACATTCACTAAGCTATTACAGCCATTACAGTCCATGTAAATATCAATGTGTTACTACAGGGACACATGGAAAGACAACACATCTATTGATCGTTGCTGTATTACATCACTGGCTACTCCATGTCCCAAATCCAATGTTTAGAAATTGACGGTCCTCTGTAGCTCAATTTAGTAGAGCACGGCGCTTGTAACGCCAGGGTAGTGGGTTCGATCCCCGGGACCACCCATACGTAAAATTGTATGCACACGTGACTGTAAGTCTCTTTGGATAAAAGCGTCTGCTAAATGGCATATTATTATATTACTATAAATGTATCCAGTTTCTTTTCGATGAGCCTATAGATACACTATGTATGTAGATACACTATGTATGTAGATACACTATATAGATACACTATGTATGTAGATACACTATGTATAACATGACTCCCCCCTCTCTCTCCCCACCCTTCTCTCCCTCCCCCTCTCTCCCCCAGGGTATGATAAACCTGGTGTTGGAGTGTATCGATCGTCTCCACGTGTACAGCAGCGCGGCTCATTTTGCTGAGGTGGCGGGGAGGGAGGCCGGGGAGGCCTGGAGGTCCACGCTAAACTCATTATATGAGCTACTGGGTGAGGAGGGGAGCAGCTGAATACTGCAACCTCAGGGCTTTTAGAAATGCTGCCCCTGTACACCAACACAGCTTACACACGGGGCCTGACCCCCAGCACAGAGCTGCTACGTTCTACAACACTCATCAACATGTACCGCCAGGTTAGACTGACTTCACTGATAACAGGGAGGGGGAGAGGTGGGATGGAGGTGACAGGAGAGAGGAAGAGAGGAGAGAGGTGGACAGAGAAGGAGAGGAGAGGAGAGATGGAGAGGAGAGGAGAGGAGAGAGGAGAGATGGAGAGGAGAGAGGAGAGATGGAGAGGAGAGGAGAGAGGTGGACAGAGAAGGAGAGGAGAGGAGAGGAGAGGAGAGAGGTGGACAGAGAAGGAGAGGAGAGATGGAGAGGAGAGAAGAGAGGAGAGGAGAGGAGAGAGGAAGAGAGGAGAGAGGTGGACAGAGAAGGAGAGGAGAGATGTAGAGGAGAGGAGAGAGGAAGAGAGGAGAGAGGTGGACAGAGAAGGAGAGGAGAGATGGAGAGGAGAGGAGAGAGGAAGAGAGGAGAGAGGTGGACAGAGAAGGAGAGGAGAGATGGAGAGGAGAGATGGAGAGGAGAGATGGAGAGGAGAGGAGAGAGAAGAGAGGAGAGAGGGTGGACAGAGAAGGAGAGAGAGAGGAGAGAGGAGAGATGGAGAGGAGAGGAGAGAGGTGGACAGAGAAGGAGAGGAGAGATGGAGAGGAGAGAGGTGGACAGAGAAGGAGAGGAGAGGAGAGATGGAGAGGAGAGATGGAGAGGAGAGGAGAGAGGTGGACAGAGAAGGAGAGGAGAGGAGAGGAGAGGAGAGGAGAGGAGAGAGGAGAGGAGAGGAGAGGAGAGAGGTGGACAGAGAAGGAGAGGAGAGGAGAGAGGAGAGATGGAGAGGAGAGGAGAGAGGTGGACAGAGAAGGAGAGGAGAGGAGAGGAGAGGAGAGGAGAGAGGTGGACAGAGAAGGAGAGGAGAGGAGAGAGGAGAGATGGAGAGGAGAGGAGAGAGGTGGACAGAGAAGGAGAGGAGAGGAGAGAGGAGAGATGGAGAGGAGAGGAGAGAGGTGGACAGAGAAGGAGAGGAGAGGAGAGGAGAGAGGTGGACAGAGAAGGAGAGGAGAGGAGAGGAGAGATGGAGAGGAGAGGAGAGAGGTGGACAGAGAAGGAGAGGAGAGTGAGAGGAGAGGAGAGAGGTGGACAGAGAAGGAGAGGAGAGATGGAGAGGAAGAGAGGAGAGGAGAGAGGAAGAGAGGATAGAGGTGGACAGAGAAGGAGAGGAGAGGAGAGAGGAAGAGAGGAGAGGAGAGGAGAGAGGTGGACAGAGAAGGAGAGGAGAGAGGAGAGGAGAGGAGGCAGAGAGAGCAGAGGAGAGAAGAGGAGAGCAGGGGGAATAGAAACAGTATGAACAGCAGCACAGCATAAATCCTTAATAAGAGTCTGCGGGGGCCTGACCCCCAGCACAGAGCTGCTACGTTCTACAACACTCATCAACATGTACCGCCAGGTTAGACTGACTTCACTGATAACAGGGAGGGGGAGAGGTGGGATGGAGGTGACAGGAGAGAGGAAGAGAGGAGAGAGGTGGACAGAGAAGGAGAGGAGAGGAGAGATGGAGAGGAGAGGAGAGGAGAGAGGAGAGATGGAGAGGAGAGGAGAGAGGAGGACAGAGAAGGAGAGGAGAGGAGAGGAGAGGAGAGAGGGTGGACAGAGAAGGAGAGGAGAGATGGAGAGGAGAGGAGAGAGGAAGAGAGGAGAGGAGAGGAGAGAGGAAGAGAGGAGAGAGGTGGACAGAGAAGGAGAGGAGAGATGTAGAGGAGAGGAGAGAGGAAGAGAGGAGAGAGGTGGACAGAGAAGGAGAGGAGAGATGGAGAGGAGAGGAGAGAGGAAGAGAGGAGAGAGGTGGACAGAGAAGGAGAGGAGAGATGGAGAGGAGAGATGGAGAGGAGAGATGGAGAGGAGAGGAGAGAGGAAGAGAGGAGAGAGGTGGACAGAGAAGGAGAGGAGAGAGGAGAGATGGAGAGGAGAGGAGAGAGGTGGACAGAGAAGGAGAGGAGAGATGGAGAGGAGAGAGGTGGACAGAGAAGGAGAGGAGAGGAGAGATGGAGAGGAGAGATGGAGAGGAGAGGAGAATGAGAGGAGAGGAGAGAGGTGGACAGAGAAGGAGAGAGAGGAGAGAGAGGAGAGGAGAGGAGAGGAGAGGAGAGGAGAGGAGAGGAGAGGAGAGGAGAGGAGAGAGGTGGACAGAGAAGGAGAGGAGAGGAGAGAGGAGAGATGGAGAGGAGAGGAGAGAGGTGGACAGAGAAGGAGAGGAGAGGAGAGGAGAGGAGAGGAGAGGAGAGGAGAGGAGAGAGGTGGACAGAGAAGGAGAGGAGAGGAGAGAGGAGAGATGGAGAGGAGAGGAGAGAGGTGGACAGAGAAGGAGAGGATAGGAGAGAGGAGAGATGGAGAGGAGAGGAGAGAGGTGGACAGAGAAGGAGAGGAGAGGAGAGGAGAGAGGTGGACAGAGAAGGAGAGGAGAGGAGAGGAGAGATGGAGAGGAGAGGAGAGAGGTGGACAGAGAAGGAGAGGAGAGGAGAGATGGAGAGGAGAGGAGAGGAGAGAGGTGGACAGAGAAGGAGAGGAGAGATGGAGAGGAAGAGAGGAGAGGAGAGAGGAAGAGAGGATAGAGGTGGACAGAGAAGGAGAGGAGAGGAGAGAGGAAGAGAGGAGAGGAGAGGAGAGAGGTGGACAGAGAAGGAGAGGAGAGAGGAGAGGAGAGGAGGCAGAGAGAGCAGAGGAGAGAAGAGGAGAGGAGAAGAGGAGAGCAGGGGGAATAGAAACAGTATGAACAGCAGCACAGCATAAATCCTTAATAAGAGTCTGCTAGATGGCTACACTATACTACCCTCTCTGGTGACTTCTGCCATGTCAAGCTAACTGCCATCAGCAACTGACTGACTGGCTGACTAACTGACTGGCTGACTAACTGGCTGACTGACTGGCTGGCTGACTGGCTGCTGACTGACTGACTGGCTGATTAACTGACTGGCTGATTAACTGACTGGCTGACTGCTGTTTAAAGCGGCAGCTGGTCTTCTGCCACGTGCTGCTGCCTCAGCCCTCAGCCCTAACTGATGCTAATGGTTCCATGCTGCCTCGTTGCTGCCTCAGCCCTCAGCCCTAACTGATGCTAATGGTTCCATGCTGCCTCGTTGCTGCCTCAGCCCTCAGCCCTAACTGATGCTAATGGTTCCATGCTGCCTCGTTGCTGCCTCAGCCCTCAGCCCTAACTGATGCTAATGGTTCCATGCTGCCTCGTTGCTGCCTCAGCCCTCAGCCCTAACTGATGCTAATGGTTCCATGCTGCCTCGTTGCTGCCTCAGCCCTCAGCCCTAACTGATGCTAATGGTTCCATGCTGCCTCGTTGCTGCCTCAGCCCTCAGCCCTAACTGATGCTAATGGTTCCATGTGTTTCTTTATGTATAATGCTGTGTGTATCATCTGACCTGATGTTGTTGCAGAGTGCTTGGAGGAGAAACAGTTTGCTAAATGGATGTTTTCTAGAAGCTCCAGATGTTGCACCTGAGGCTCGATGTGTCTCTGGGTGCCTTGTTTGTCTCACAGTGTAATGTATTCTAATGACTGTACTGGAGCCAAGGAAGGGAATATACTGCTTGTCAAATGCACGTGTTCTGTTTTTAAAGTCTGTTCCCTCCTGTACCCTTCCTCCTTCTCTTGATCTCTATGTCCACCTTTCTGGACCTCTGTGGATCACTCTCTCAATTCCTCTCAATCCATTTCTCTCTGGATCACTCTCTCAATTCCTCTCAATCCCTTTCTCTCTGGATCACACTCTCAATTCCTCTCAATCCCTTTCTCTCTGGATCACTCTCTCAATTCCTCACAATCCCTTTCTCTCTGGATCACTCTCTCAATTCCTCTCAATCCCTTTCTCTCTGGATCACACTTTCAATTCCTCTCAATCCCTTTCTCTCTGGATCACTCTCAATTCCTCTCAATCCCTTTCTCTCTGGATCACTCTCAATTCCCCTCAATCCCCTTCTCTCTGGATCACACTCTCAATTCCTCTCAATCCCCTTCTCTCTGGATCACTCTCTCAATTCCTCTCAATCCCTTTCTCTCTGGATCACTCTCAATTCCTCTCAATCCCTTTCTCTCTGGATCACTCTCTCAATTCCTCTCAATCCCTTTCTCTCTGGACCACTCTCAATTCCTCTCAATCCCTTTCTCTCTGGATCACTCTCAATTCCTCTCAATCCCTTTCTCTCTGGATTTCTCTCAATTCCTCTCAATCCCTTTCTCTCTGGATCACTCTCTCGATTCCTCTCAATCCCTTTCTCTCTGGATCACTCTCTCAATTCCTCTCAATCCCTTTCTCTCTGGATCACTCTCAATTCCTCTCAATCCCTTTCTCTCGGGATCACTCTCAATTCCTCTCAATCCCTTTCTCTCTGGATCACTCTCAATTCCTCTCAATCCCCTTCTCTCTGGATCACACTCTCAATTCCTCTCAATCCCTTTCTCTCTGGATCACTCTCAATCTTTCACTCCTTCTTCATCTCCTCCTCTCCTCTCCTCCCTCTTGTCCTCTAGCTGCGTTGATAAGGGGCAACAGGAAGAATTGTGCCCAGTTCTCTGCCTCGTTGGATTGGTTGATCAGCCGGCTAGAGAGACTGGAGGCCTCGTCTGGTAGGTGATCAGTAATCAATATATCCATGTTACCATCATGCATGCCATCATCACATATCATTATGTCAAGTCATCTATATGACCCTGATCTCTGATCAGAAGATCATTCAGTCCACTAAGTGTTCAGATCATGTCCCTTTCCCCAGTCTTACTATTCCCTCAACTGTACCGTAGTATGGTCTGTAGTATGGTCTGTAGTATGGTCTATAGTATGATCTGTAGTATGGTCTATAGTATGATCTGTAGTATGGTCTGTAGTATGGTCTGTAGTATGGTCTGTAGTATGGTCTGTAGTATGGTCTGTAGTATGGTCTGTAGTATGGTCTGTAGTATGGTCTGTAGTATGGTCTGTAGTATGGTCTGTAGTATGGTCTGTAGTATGGTCTGTAGTATGGTCTGTAGTATGGTCTGTAGTATGGTCTGTAGTATGGTCTGTAGTATGGTCTGTAGTATGGTCTGTAGTATGGTCTGTAGTATGGTCTGTAGTATGGTCTGTAGTATGATCTGTAGTATGGTCTGTAGTATGGTCTGTAGTATGGTCTGTAGTATGGTCTGTAGTATGGTCCGTAGTATGGTCTGTAGTATGGTCTGTAGTATGGTCCTGTAGTATGGTCTGTAGTATGGTCTGTAGTATGGTATGTAGTATGGTCTGTAGTATGGTCTGTAGGATGGTCTGTAGTATGGTCTGTAGTATGATCGGTCTGTAGTATGGTCTGTAGTATGGTATGTAGTATGGTCTGTAGTATGGTCTGTAGTATGGTCGGTCTGTAGTATGGTCTGTAGTATGGTCTGTAGTATGGTCTGTAGTATGGTCTGTAGATAGTCTGTAGTATGGTCCGTAGTATGGTCTGTAGTATGGTATGTAGTATGGTCGGTCTGTAGTATGGTCTGTAGTATGGTCTGTAGTATGGTCTGTAGTATGGTCCTGTAGTATGGTCTGTAGTATGGTCTATAGTAGGGTCTGTAGTATGGTCTGTAGTATGGTATGTAGTATGGTCTGTAGTATGGTCTATAGTATGGTCTGTAGTAGGGTCTGTAGTATGGTCTGTAGTATGGTCTGTAGTATGGTCTGTAGTATGGTCTGTAGTATAGTCTGTAGTATGGTCTGTAGTATGGTCTGTAGTATGGTCTGTAGTATGGTCCTGTAGTATGGTCTGTAGTATGGTCTATAGTATGGTCTGTAGTATGGTCTGTAGTATGGTCTGTAGTATGGTCTGTAGTATGGTCTGTAGTATGGTCTGTAGTATGGTCATGTAGTATGGTCTGTAGTATGGTCTGTAGTATGGTCTGTAGTATGGTCTGTAGTATGGTCTGTAGTATGGTCTATAGTATGGTCTGTAGTAGGGTCTGTAGTATGGTCTGTAGTATGGTCTGTAGTATGGTCTGTAGTATGGTCTGTAGTATGGTCTGTAGTATGGTCTGTAGTATGGTCTATAGTATGGTCTGTAGTATGGTCTATAGTATGGTCTGTAGTAGGGTCTGTAGTATGGTCTGTAGTATGGTCTGTAGTATGGTCTCTGTAGTATGGTCTGTAGTATGGTCTGTAGTATGGTCTATAGTATGGTCTGTAGTATGGTCTGTAGTATGGTCTGTAGTATGGTCTGTAGTATGGTCTGTAGTATGGTCTGTAGTATGGTCTATAGTATGGTCTTGTAGTATGGTCAGTCTGTAGTATGGTCTGTAGTATGGTCAGTCTGTAGTATGGTCTGTAGTATGGTCTGTAGTATGGTCTGTAGTATGGTCTATAGTATGGTCTGTAGTATGGTCTGTAGTATGGTCTGTAGTATGGTCTGTAGTATGGTCTATAGTATGGTCTGTAGTATGGTCTGTAGTATGGTCTATAGTATGGTCTGTAGTATGGTCAGTCTGTAGTATGGTCTGTAGTATGGTCTGTAGTATGGTCAGTCTGTAGTATGGTCTGTAGTATGGTCTGTAGTATGGTCTGTAGTATGGTCTATAGTATGGTCTGTAGTATGGTCTGTAGTATGGTCTATAGTATGGTCTGTAGTATGGTCAGTCTGTAGTATGGTCTGTAGTATGGTCTGTAGTTCAGTCTGTAGTATGGTCTGTAGTATGGTCTGTAGTATGGTCTGTAGTATGGTCTGTAGTATGGTCTATAGTATGGTCTGTAGTATGGTCTGTAGTATGGTCTGTAGTATGGTCTGTAGTATGGTCTATAGTATGGTCTGTAGTATAGTCTGTAGTATGGTCTGTAGTATGGTCTGTAGTATGGTCAGTCTGTAGTATGGTCTGTAGTATGGTCTATAGTATGGTCAGTCTGTAGTATGGTCTGTAGTATGGTCTGTAGTATGGTCTGTAGTATGGTCTATAGTATGGTCTGTAGTATGGTCTATAGTATGGTCTGTAGTATGGTCTATAGTATGGTCTGTAGTATGGTCTGTAGTATGGTCTGTAGTATGGTCTGTAGTATGGTCTGTAGTAGGGTCTGTAGTAGGGTCTGTAGTATGGTATGTAGTATGGTCTGTAGTATGGTCTGTAGTATGGTCTGTAGTATGGTCTGTAGTATGGTCTGTAGTATGGTCTGTAGTATGGTATGTAGTATGGTCTGTAGTATGGTCTGTAGTATGGTCTATATTATGGTCTGTAGTATGGTCTGTAGTATGGTCTATATTATGGTCTGTAGTATGGTCTATATTATGGTCTGTAGTATGGTCTGTAGTATGGTCTGTAGTATGGTCTGTAGTATGGTCTGTAGTATGGTCTATATTATGGTCTGTAGTATGGTCTGTAGTATGGTCTATATTATGGTCTGTAGTATGGTCTGTAGTATGGTATGTAGTATTGTCAGTCTATAGTATGGTCTGTAGTATGGTCTGTAGTATGGTATGTAGTATGGTCTGTAGTATGGTCTGTGGTATGGTCTGTAGTATGGTCTGTAGTATGGTCTGTAGTATGGTCTGTAGTATGGAGCAGGTTTTCATCAATGATCTCTCTGTACTTTGCTCCGTTCAGCTTTCCCTCGATCCTGACTAGTCGCACAGTCCCTGCCACTGTGTTCTTGGGGACCTTCAATGCTGCAGACATTTTTTGGTACCCTTCCCCAGATCTGTGCCTCCACACAATCCTGTCTCGGAGCTCTAAAGACAATTCCTTCGACCTCATGGCTTGGTTTTTGCTCTGACATGCACTATCAACTGTGGGACTGTCACACCCTGGCTCTAGGGACTCTTTTATGTTGAGCCAGGGTGTGTAGAGTCTATGTTTTGTGTTCATTGTTTCAGTTTCTAGTTCATGTGTTTCTATGTTGGCCGGGGTGGTTCTCAATCAGAGGCAACGTGAATCAGCTGTTGCTTGTTGTCTCTGATTGGGAACCATACTTAGGCAGCCGTTTGGCACTTGTGTTTTGTGGGATCTTGTTCCGTGTTGGTTTGTGTATGTACCCAAGGACTTCACGTATCGTTTTGTTGTTTTTGTTCGTGTGGTGAAATATAAATAAAAGATGTTCGCATTCCACGCTGCGCATTGGCCCATTTCTTCAAATGACGATCGTGACACGGACCTTATATAGACAGGTGTGCCTTTCCAAATCATGTCCAATCTATGTAAAAAGTTGTGGAAACATCTCAAGGATGATCAATGGAAACAGGATGCACCTGAGCTCAATTTCGAGTCTCATAGCAAATGGTCTGAATACTTATGTAGATAAGGTATTTCAGTTTTTTATTATATATATATATACAGCACCAGTCATAAGTTTGAAACACCTACTCAATCAAGGGTTTTTCTTTACTATTTTTTACATTGTAGAATAATAGTGAAGACATCAAAACTATGAAATAACACATATGGAATCATGTAGTAACCAAAATTGTGATAAACAAATCAAAATATATTTTATATTTGAGATTCTTCAAATAGCCACCCTTTGCCTTGATGACAGCTTTGCACACTCTTGGCATTCTCTCAACAACACAATAATTAGGACATTTTGAAACTATAAAAAATTGTTTCAAGTCCAACTCCTCGTTAAGGCCAAGAGGAGACAGTGTGTTGAGCCTGTGGATCCAGAAAGATTCCCCTTTGAAGAAGTTTCCTCTCAATATCCCCTCCCCTGCGTGACATCTTCACCATTTCTATTCCAGTGTATCTCAGAGAACCAATAGGAGGTCCAGCTTGTGCAAAATGAACAGCAACAGGGTTTTTTGTCTCACCTGTCCGTATGTTGCTGCGGTGCTCTCTGATCCGGGTCTTAAGGCTTCTAGGGGGTTTCCCTATGTAGGACAGACCACAGGGATATTTCAACATGTAAACAACATTGGTGGACATGCAGGTAATCAGGCCTTTGATCTTGAATCTTTGTCCTGTGCAGTAGTGGGTGAATGAGTCACATTTATATGTGAAACTGCATTGAGCACATTGGCCACATTTGTAATTCCCCTCCAGTACCTTGTCCAAGAAGGTTTCCCTTTTCTCTGGGGGGTAATCAGACCACAATGTCTCTCACTTTAGGGGGCTTTTAAAGACCATACGTAGGGGATATTTAAATATGGGCTTCAGTTTTGGGTCAGTGTCAATAATGTACCAGTGCTTCCTGATAATGTTCTTAAATGTATTGCGTAAAGCATGTACTTGTTCCATCCACACACTGTATTGTAGTGGCCAAGTGTAATCACTAACACTGTGTTGTAGTGGCCAAGTGTAATCACTAACACGGTATTGTAGTGGCCAAGTGTAATCACTAACACTGTGTTGTAGTGGCCAAGTGTAATCACTAACACGGTATTGTAGTGGCCAAGTGTAATCACTAACACAGTGTTGTAGTGGCCAAGTGTAATCACTAACACAGTGTTGTAGTGGCCAAGTGTAATCACTAACACTGTATTGTAGTGGCCAAGTGTAATCACTAACACTGTGTTGTAGTGGCCATGTGTAATCACTAACACAGTGTTGTAGTGGCCAAGTGTAATCACTAACGCTGTATTGTAGTGGCCAAGTGTAATCACTAACAATGTGTTGTAGTGGCCAAGTGTAATCACTAACGCTGTATTGTAGTGGCCAAGTGTAATCACTAACACTGTGTTGTAGTGGCCATGTGTAATCACTAACACAGTGTTGTAGTGGCCAAGTGTAATCACTAACGCTGTATTGTAGTGGCCAAGTGTAATCACTAACAATGTGTTGTAGTGGCCAAGTGTAATCACTAACGCTGTATTGTAGTGGCCAAGTGTAATCACTAGCATTTGGTATATGACCAGGCTGTTGATACTTACAGAGAGTGGAGCTAGCTAGATGGATGGAGGGAGGGACAGAGGGATGGAGGGAATGATAGTGTGAAAGATGGAGGGAAGTTGATAACTAGAGGGTAGCTAGCTAAATTATGGAGGGAGGGAGGGAGGGAGGGAGGGAGGGAGAGGGAGGAGAGAGGAGAGGAGGGAGAGAGGGAGGAGAGGGAGGGAGAGAGGAGGAGAGGGAGGGAGGGAGAGAGGGAGAGGGAGAGAGGGAGGAGAGGGAGAGAGGGAGAGGGAGAGAGGGAGGAGAGAGGGAGAGGGAGGGAGAGAGGAGGAGAGGGAGGGAGGGAGGGAGAGAGGGAGAGGGAGGGAGGGAGAGAGGAGGAGAGGGAGAGGAGGGAGGGAGAGAGGGAGAGGGAGGAGAGGGAGAGAGGGAGAGAGGAGGAGAGGGAGGGAGGGAGAGAGGGAGAGGGAGAGAGGGAGAGGGAAGGAGGGAGGGAGAGAGGGAGGGAGGGAGGGAGAGAGGAGGAGAGGGAGGAGAGGGAGAGAGGGAGAGGGAGAGAGGGAGGAGAGGGAGGGAGAGAGGAGGAGAGGGAGGGAGGGAGGGAGAGAGGGAGAGGGAGGAGAGGGAGAGAGAGAGGAGAGGGAGAGAGGGAGGAGAGGAGGGAGAGAGGAGAGGGAGGTAGAGAGGGATAGAGGGAGGGAGGGAGGGAGGGAAAGAGGGAGGAGAGGGAGAGAGAGAGGGAGAGAGAGAGGGATAGAGGGAGGGAGGGAGAGAGTAGAGAGAGGGAGGGAGAGAAGGAGGAGAGGGAGAGAGAGAGGAGAGGGAGGGAGGGAGGGAAAGAGGGAGGGAGAGAGAGAGGGAGAGAGGGAGGAGAGAGAGGGAGAGAGGGAGAGGGAGGAGAGGGAGGGATAGAGGGAGGGAGGGAGAGAGGGAGAGGGAGAGAGAGAGGAAGAGAGAGAGGGAGGAGAGGGAGAGAGAGAGGGAGAGAGAGAGGAGGAGAGGAGAGAGAGACAGAGAGAGAGAGAGAGAGAGAGAGAGAGAGAGGGAGGAGAGGGAGAGAGAGAGGGAGGAGAGGGAGAGAGAGAGGGAGAGAGGGAGAGAGGGAGAGAGAGAGGGAGGAGAGGGAGAGAGAGAGAGACAGAGAGAGAGAGAGAGACAGAGAGAGGGAGGAGAGGGAGAGAGAGAGGGAGGAGAGGGAGGGAGAAATGGAAAGAAAATATAGATTCCCCCATTTCTGCTGTAAAAGAATTCATGTGTTGGCAGCCTGGCTGCAGTGTGGAGCCTCCTCTCCTCTCCTCTCCTCTCTCTCCCTCTCTCTCCTCCCCTCTCCTCTCCTCCCCCTCCTCTCCCCTCCCCTCCCCTCCCCCTCTCCTCTCCTCTGAGTGTACGTAGGTGGATGAAAGCTAGTGACTAGCAGGACGGCCACCGCTCCACCAGCCTCTGAATTATGAAACGCCTAACATGCCGCATAGCTCACGGCATCAAAACACAAACCTCGTGTTCTTAACCCCATCATGCATATCCCCAGTGACTCAGTCTATTTCTGGTTTGAATATTGTAGAATAGAATAGGAGACATTTATAGCTCAGTTCACAGGTGGCCACTCTTGTTTCTAATGTAAATAACCGAGGTGGGATGGAGTGCATTTTTCTCCGTACTCTCTCACTCACCTGGAGAGGCACATCTGAATACACCTGAACTCATCTGCATACTCCTGGACACACCTCAACACATTTGAAAACTCTCCATGGACATGCCCGCTCTCGATTTCCTATTGACAGCCCCCTTCAATTAGTCCCTGGAATTAGATGCAGAAGGCTTCACGAAGATTGAATGGTTATGGGTCTGAATAAATAACTGCTATAGTCTACCACCATGACACGTTCGCTCTTCTTTAAAACTACCCGTGAGTTCTATTGGCTGCTGTATTTAACATTCAGCAAACAAGAGCTGCGTCCCTCTTCGAATAGTCTATTGGTATAAGAAATGCTAAAAAAATAATAATGTCCAGAAAGCTATTCTAGTCTAGCTTTTCCTGCGTGGGACTCCAAGAGCTAAGGATAGTTTTTTAAAGAGAGAGGTCAGCGGAGCACAGGTGCGTGCGTATTGCGCAAGATACCGATACTATAAGTTAGAAGCTTATTATGCATAACCAATCATTAATTAGCTAGATATACTGCATTTAATGTATTAGCGGAAAGAGGTTAGCTAGGACATCTATATATGGGCTATTCAGTGCATTCGGAAAGTATTCAGACCCCTTGACACTTTCCACGCTTTGTTGAGTTACAGCCTTATTCTAAAATGGATTAAAATTGTTTTTGCCCCTCATCAATCTACGCACAATACCCGATAATTACCAAGAATAAACAGGTTTTTAGAAATGTTTGCAAATGTATAAAAAAAATAAAAATAATGAAATATCAAATTTACATAAGTATTCAGAACCTTTACCCAGTACTTTATTGAAGCACCTTTGGCAGCGATTACAGCCTCGAGTCTTCTTGGGAATGACGCTATAAGCTTGACACACCTGTATTTGGGGAGTTTCTCCCATTCTTCTCTGCAGATCCTCTCAAGCTCTGTCAGGTTGGATGGGGAGCGTCGCTGCACAGCTATTTTCAGGTCTCTCCAGAGATGTTCGATCGGGTTCAAGTCCGGGCTCTGGCTGGGCCACTCAAGGACATTGAGAGACTTGTCCCGAAGCCACTCCTGCTTTGTCTTGGCTGTGTGCTTAGGGTCGTTGTCCTGTTGGAAGGTGAACCTTCGCCCCAGTCTGAGGTCCTGAGCGCTCTGGAGCAGGTTTTCATCAAGGATTTCGCTATCTTTGCTGACTAGTCTCCCTGACGCTGAAAAACATCCCCACAGCATGATGCTGCCACCACCATGCTTCACCGTAGAGATGGTGCCATGTTTCCTCCAGGACGTGACGCTTGGCATTCAGGCCAAAGAGTTCAATCTTGGTTTCATCAGACCAGAGAATCTTGTTTCTCATGGTCTGAGAGTCCTTTAGGTGCCTTTTGGCAAAGTCCAAGGGATGTCATGTGCCTTATACTGAGGAGTGGCTTCCCCTTTGGCCACTCTACCATAAAGGCCTGATTGGTAGAGTGCTGCAGAGATGGTTGTCCTTCTGGAAGGTTCTCCCATCTCCACAGAGGAACTCTGGAGCTCTTTCAGAGTGACCATCGGGTTCTTGGTCACCTCCCTGACCAAGGCCCTTCTCCCCGATTGCTCAGTTTGGCCGGGCGGCCAGCTCTAGGAAGAGTCTTGGTGGTTCCAAACTTCTTTCATTTAAGAATGATGGAGGCCACTGTGTTCTTGGGGACCTTCAATGCTGCAGAAATGTTTTGGTACCCTTCCCCAGATCTGTACCTCGACACAATCCTGTCTCGGATCTCTACGGACAATTCCTTCTGACCTCATGGCTTGGTTTCTGCTCTGACATGCACTGTCAACTGTGGGACCTTATATAGACAGGTGTGTGCCTTTCCAAATCATGTCCAATCAATTGAATTTACCACAAGTGGACTCCAATCAAGTTGTAGAAACATCTCAAGGATGATCAATGGAAATGATGCACCTGAGCTCAATTTCGATTATCATAGCAAATGGCATGAATACTTATGTAAATAAGGTATTTTTGTTTTTTATTTTGATGATAGGTCTACATGCATTGTTACCATGGTGAGATGATAGGTCTACATGCATTGTTACCATGATGAGATGATGGGTCTACATGCATTGTTACCATGATGAGATGATAGGTCTACATGCATTGTTACCATGGTGAGATGATAGGTCTACATGCATTGTTACCATGATGAGATGATGGGTCTACATGCATTGTTACCATGATGAGATGATAGGTCTACATGCATTGTTACCATGATGAGATGATAGGTCTACATGCATTGTTACCATGATGAGATGATAGGTCTACATGCATTGTTACCATGATGAGATGATGGGTCTACATGCATTGTTACCATGATGAGATGATGGGTCTACATGCATTGTTACCATGATGAGATGATAGGTCTACATGCATTGTTACCATGATGAGATGATAGGTCTACATGCATTGTTACCATGATGAGATGATAGGTCTACATGCATTGTTACCATGATGAGATGATAGGTCTACATGCATTGTTACCATGATGAGATGATAGGTCTACATGCATTGTTACCATGATGAGATGATAGGTCTACATGCATTGTTACCATGATGAGATGATAGGTCTACATGCATTGTTACCATGGTGAGATGATAGGTCTACATGCATTGTTACCATGGTGAGATGATAGGTCTACATACATTGTTACCATGGTGAGATGATAGGTCTACATGCATTGTGAACTGCTCTCCATACTGAGATGGGCTGTCTGTCCCCACCCTGAGCGTTGATGATTCATCATGCAGAGGCCATAGAGAAGACAGATTTAGACATTGTATATCATTTAACAGGTCCATTGTCACACCTAGCTATTCATATAAATAATTTATTATAATTTATTGGTTTCTTGCAAAGTCTAAGCATGCGTGTCTTATATTGAGTAAGAATTCACTTAAAATAGTTTTTTTCTTGTTTTTTCCTACCAGGCTTGGCAGATAATGTAGCTTATTTTAGCCTAAAAAATGTGTTGTATTAATGGAAAATATCTTAAAATATCCAGAAATAAGATAAATTACTTGTATTAAGCCTTAAGGTAAAAAAAAAGAGCAAAATGATCTGCAAATAGATCGATAATAATAATTTAGCCAGAGGTTCTGTACTGTGTCCTAGTGGAGTAACTGTGATGGTGTTTATAACTAGTCTGGCATTCAGGGACCCTGTTAGTTGGTGATGGTGTTTATAACTAGTCTGGCATTCAGGGACCCTGTTAGTTGGTGATGGTGTTTATAACTCGTCTGGCATTCAGACTTTGGTGTTTATAACTAGTCTGGCATTCAGGGACCCTGTTAGTTGGTGATGGTGTTTATAACTAGTCTGGCATTCAGGGACCCTGTTAGTTGGTGATGGTGTTTATAACTAGTCTGGCATTCAGGGACCCTGTTAGTTGGTGATGTTTTATAACTCGTCTGGCATTCAGGGACCCTGTTAGTTGGGGGTTTTGTAATTCCGTTCTCCATACATCCTGGAGGTCCTTCACTGTGTCCTGGTGGAGAGTCCTCAAGGGTTAGGGTTAGTTAGGTTAGGGTTAGTTAGTTAGTTAGTTAGTTAGGGTTAGTTAGTTAGTTAGGGGTTAGTAGGGTGTTGGTGTGTTACTAACTCTGTGCTGGTTGTGTTCAGGTATCTTGGAGGTGCTTCACTGTGTCCTGGTGGAGAGTCCTGAAGCTCTGAACATCATCAAAGAGGGACACATCAAGTCAATAATCTCTCTGCTAGACAAACATGGACGCAACCACAAGGTGGGTAGAGGAGACCACCTACCTATAAACGATGTATTATAGATAAACAGGACCACCTCCTTATATACTGTAGACATTATGTATTAGTGGTACAGAATGGATGAACTCCAAGGTGGGCCTACCTATTTAACAGAGATTATTTATAGAATGCACTATGAATTATTCATACACTCTTTCTGTACAATGAAGTGTGCTGATAATTGTGTGAGCAACACATTGGACCAGTGGGTAGGTCTTCCATTCCACTCTTTCAGGATACTTCATTTAATGTTCAATTATTTCAGAGACATTCATCTTGTCTTTTTTTTTATTTTATTTTTTTTATAATAAGAGGTGTTGTTTTGGAAATGTTATTTTTCAGCAGATGAGTTGAGAATTGAGGCAATCAATATAACTATATAGATGTATGCCGTTGATGTTCGCGCAATACACAGAGAAGGACTAAAAGCAGCACTCAATAAAACGAATCATTAAATGTTCCCCTTTGTTTTACATGATTAGCTAGTGGACCAACGTTACTGAAAGGATTGGTCACGTTGGCACGTCTAAATGATTAAAACTTTCTCTCCAGTGAGTAGAGTTAGGTGATCCTTAAGTAGAAAAGCCCAATCCTTCCTTTTGACAGTAGCATTAGCATTTTACCACTGTCCAATGCTTCACCACCATCAACAACATCAAGTTAAATTGCAGATTAGGCAGTAATGTGGCCTACAGTCTGAATGCAATGTTAACCAAAAATGTAGTTGTTGGGTGCGGTCCAACCAGCACCTGATCTGTGGTCTATTCTATATGTTAACCCCTATAGGTTCTGGACGTGCTCTGTTCTCTGTGTGTGTGTCATGGTGTGGCGGTGCGGTCCAACCAGCACCTGATCTGTGACATGGTCTATTCTACATGTTAACCCCCTGTAGGTTCTGGACGTGCTCTGTTCTCTGTGTGTGTGTCATGGTGTGGCGGTGCGGTCCAACCAGCACCTGATCTGTGACATGGTCTATTCTATATGTTAACCCCTATAGGTTCTGGACGTGCTCTGTTCTCTGTGTGTGTGTCATGGTGTGGTGGTACGGTCCAACCAGCACCTGATCTGTGACATGGTCTATTCTACATGTTAACCCCTATAGGTTCTGGACGTGCTCTGTTCTCTGTGTGTGTGTCATGGTGTGGCGGTGCGGTCCAACCAGCACCTGATCTGTGACATGGTCTATTCTATATGTTAACCCCTATAGGTTCTGGACGTGCTCTGTTCTCTGTGTGTGTGTGTCATGGTGTGGCGGTGCGGTCCAACCAGCACCTGATCTATGACATGGTCTATTCTACATGTTAACCCCTATAGGTTCTGGACGTGCTCTGTTCTCTGTGTGTGTGTCATGGTGTGGCGGTGCGGTCCAACCAGCACCTGATCTGTGACATGGTCTATTCTATATGTTAACCCCTATAGGTTCTGGACGTGCTCTGTTCTCTGTGTGTGTGTCATGGTGTGGCGGTGCTGGTCCAACCAGCACCTGATCTGTGACATAGTCTATTCTATATGTTAACCCCTATAGGTTCTGGACGTACTCTGTTCTCTGTGTGTGTGCATGGTGTGGCCGTGCGGTCTAACCCGGCACCTGATCACCTTGACATGGTCTATTCTATGTTAACCCCTAGGTTCTGGACGTGCTCTGTCTCTCTGTGTGTGTGTCTCATGGTGTGGGTGCGTCCAGCCAGCACCTGATCTGTGTTATTCTATATGTTGCCCCTAGGTTCTGACGTGCTCTGTTCTCTGTGTGTTTCATGGTGTGGCGGTGCGGTCCAACCAGCACCTGATCTGTGACATGGTCTATTCTATATGTTAACCCCTATAGGTTCTGGAGCAGTGCTCTATTCTCTCTGTGTGTGTGTCATGGTGTGACGGTGCGGTGGCAGCACCCCTGATCATGGTTCTATTCTATATATTGCCCCTATAGGTTCTTAAGACGTGCTCTGTTCTCTGTGTGTGTGTTGTAGTGTGTGGTGCGGTCCAGCAGCATCTGATCTGTGACATGGTCTATTCTACATGTTAACCCTATAGGTTTCTGGTTACTCTGTTCTCTGTGTGTGTGTCATGGTGTGGCAGTGCGGTCCCAGCCAGCACCTGATCTGTACATGGTCTATTCTATGTTCCCTAGGTTCTGACGTGCTCTGTTCTCTGTGCCTTAGTGTCATGGTGTGGCGGTGCGGTCCAACCAGCACCTGATCTGTACTTAATTTCTATTCTATATGTTAACCCTATAGGTTCTGACGTGCTCTGTTTACTCTGTGTGTGTGTCATGGTGTGGCCGGTGCGGTCCAACCAGCACTATCTGTGTTGCCAGTCCTATTTCTATATGTTAACCCCTATAGGTTCTGGAATTGCTCTGTTCTCTGTGTGTGTGTCATGGTGTGTCGGTCTGCGTCCAACCAGCACCTGATCTGTGACATGGTCTATTCTACATGTTAACCCCTATAGGTTCTGGACGTACTCTGTTCTCTGTGTGTGTGTGTCATGGTGTGGCGGTGCGGTCCAGCAGCACTGATCTGTGACATGGTCTATTCTACATGTTAACCCCTATAGGTTGGGCCGTGCTCTGTTCTCTGTGTGTGTGTCATGGTGTGGCGGTGCGGTCCAACCAGCACCTGATCTGTGACATGGTCTATTCTGCATGTTACTAGGTTCTGACGTTGTTCTCTGTGTGGTTCATGGTGTGGTTGCGGTCCAACCAGCACCTGATCCTGTGACATGGTCTATTCACATATTACCCTAACACCAGGCATTGCTCTGTTCTCTGTGTGGTCATGGTGTGAAGGCGGTGCGGTCCAGCCAGCACCTGATCTGTGACATGGTCTATTCTACATATTGTCCCCTATAGGTTCTGACGTGCTCTGTTCTCTGTGTGTGTGTGTCATGGTGTGGCGGTGCGGGGTCCAACCAGCACCTGATCTGTGACATGGTCTATTCTACAGTTAACCCCTGAGTTCTGGACGTGCTCTGTTCTCGCTGTGTGTGTGTCATGGTGTGGCGGTGCAAGGTCCAACCAGCACCTGATCTATGACATGGTCTATTCTATATGTTAACCCCTGTAGGTTCTGGACGTGCTCTGTTCTCTGTGTGTGTGTCATGGTGTGGCGGTGCGGTCCAACCAGCACCTGATCTGTGACATGGTCTATTCTATATGTTAACCCCTATAGGTTCTGGACGTGCTCTGTTCTCTGTGTGTGTGTGTCATGGTGTGGCGGTGCGGTCCAACCAGCACCTGATCTGTGACATGGTCTATTCTATATGTTAACCCCCTATAGGTTCTGGACGTGCTCTGTTCTCTGTGTGTGTGTCATGGTGTGGCGGTCTGCGGTCCAACCAGCACCTGATCTGTGACATGGTCTATTCTATATGTTAACCCCTGTAGGTTCTGGAGTGCTCTGTTCTCTGTGTGTGTGTCATGGTGTGGCGGTGCGGTCCAACCAGCACCTGATCTGTGACATGGTCTATTCATGCACCCCTAAGGTTCTGGAGCTGGTGCTCTGTTCTCTGTGTGTGTCTATGGTGTGGCGGTGCGGTCCAACCAGCACCTGATCTATGACATGGTCTATTCTATATGTTAACCCCTATAGGTTCTGGACGTGCTCTGTTCTCTGTGTGTGTGTCATGGTGGCGGAACGGTCCAACCAGCACCCGATCTGTGACATGGACCTATTCATATGTTAACCCCTAAGGTTCTGGACGTGCTCTGTTCTCTGTGTGTGTGTCATGGTGTGGCGGTGCGGTCCAACCAGCACCTGATCTGTGACACCCGCAGTCTATTCTAGTATGTTAACCCCTATAGGTTCTGGACGTGCTCTGTTCTCTGTGTGTGTGTCATGGTGTGGCGGTGCGGTCCAACCAGCACCTGATCTGTGACAACCTGCTACCTGGCAGAGACCTGCTGCTGCAGACACGACTTGTCAATCACGTCAGCAGGTACAGTAGTTAGACACGCCCTCCTCGTTACCCCTTTCCCTCTTTCCCACAACCCCTCACTCCCCCCTTTTCCTGATAACCCTCTGATACATTTTGTTACCCCTCAGTCTCCTCTCTTCTCAATGCTTCTTCAAGATTATCTTTCTCAATTATACTCAGTCTCCTCTCTTTTTTCAAATCAAATCAAATTTTATTTGTCACATGTTGTATAATCAACAGTTGTAGACTAACAGTGAAATGCTTACGGTCCTTCCCAACAATGCAGAGAGAAACAAAGAGAAATAATAGAATAGAAAAGAGTAACACAAGGAATAAATCCACAATGAGTAACGATAGCATGGCTATATACATGGGCTACCAGGTAATAACATGGCTATATACACAGGGGACCAGGTAATAACATGGCTATATACACAGGGGACCAGGTAATAACATGGCTATATACACAGGGGACCAGGTAATAACATGGCTATATACACAGGTTACCAGGTAATAACATGGCTATATACACGGGTTACCAGGTAATAACATGGCTATATACACAGGGAGTACCAGGTAATAACATGGCTATATACACCAGGCTATATACAAGGGTCCATCATGGCTATATACACGGGCTACCAGGTAATAACATGGCTATATACACAGGGGACCAGGTAATAGCATGGCTATATACACAGGGTACCAGGTAATAACATGGCTATATACACAGGGTACCAGGTAATAACATGGCTATATACACAGGGGGACCAGGTAATAACATGGCTATATACACGGGGACCAGGTAATAACATGGCTATATACACAGGGTACCAGGTAATAACATGGCTATATACACAGGGATACCAGGTAATAACATGGCTATATACACAGGGGACCAGGTAATAACATGGCTATATACACAGGGTACCAGGTAATAACATGGCTATATACACAGGGGACCAGGTAATAACATGGCTATATACACAGGGGACCAGGTAATAACATGGCTATATACACAGGATACCAGGTAATAACATGGCTATATACACAGGGGACCAGGTAATAACATGGCTATATACACAGGGGACCAGGTAATAACATGGCTATATACACAGGGGACCAGGTAATAACATGGCTATATACACAGGGGACCAGGTAATAACATGGCTATATACACAGGGGACCAGGTAATAACATGGCTATATACACAGGGTACCAGGTAATAACATGGCTATATACACAGGGTACCAGGTAATAACATGGCTATATACACAGGGGACCAGGTAATAACATGGCTATATACACAGGGGACCAGGTAATAACATGGCTATATACACAGGGTACCAGGTAATAACATGGCTATATACACAGGGGACCAGGTAATAACACTGGCTATATACACAGGGTACCAGGTAATAACATGGCTATATACACAGGGGACCAGGTAATAACATGGCTATATACACAGGGTACCAGGTAATACATGGCTATATACACGGGGGTACCAGGTAATAACATGGCTATATACACAGGGGACCAGGTAATAACATGGCTATATACACAGGGGACCAGGTAATAACATGGCTATATACACGGGCTACCAGGTAATAACATGGCTATATACACAGGGGACCAGGTAATTGAGGTAGATATAGTTAGGGGTAAAGTGGCTAGGCAACAGGATAGATAATAAACAGTAACAGCAGCGTATGTGATGAGTCAAAAGAGAAGTGTAAAAGGGTCAGTGCAGATAGTCCGGGTAGCTATTGGTTAACTATGGTGGTCTGTCTAGTGCAGAATTATATCCCCTTTTCTGGAGTTTCCAAATACTGTAAATGGGAATCCCTCCTCTTATTGGACAGTGTCACTGATCCTCGACACAATCCTGTCTCGGAGCTCTACGGACAATTCCTTTGACCTCATGGCTCTGACATGCACTGTTCACTGTGGGTAAAGTTCCAAAGAAATGTGTCATCTTACTTTCCCGGCGGTCGGGGTTGAATTCCCGCTTCCGCCTTTTCCAACTTTCACTCTTTCTCTGTCTCCTGTTTCTAACGTCTAAACAAATTTCACACAAAAATATTCTCCCTAAAAAGCCCGATTCAGACTTGAGATAAATTGATTTAACGTGGACTTAAGTCCGTGTTTTATTGAGTCCATGTTAAGTCTACTTATCTGAAGTCTGAATCGGGCCTCATTTGCTAAAGTGTAACAAAGGTGGTTCAGCATAACAGTTTAGCCATGAAGACTGGCTGAGAGGATTAAGGCAGTGTTTTAACAAGCAGGAGACCTGGGTTCACTTCCACCTTCTCCCATGAATACCAGTGATGAAGGCCCACTTTACACATGCTGCCTTACATAGCCCTAAACATTTGATTTTGATTCTGCCTTTTTGCATGCACTGAAACACCAAGAATGGTTTTCACAACACTCTCTTAAAGAAACCACTTTGGGTGTGTTTCAGTACTTCCATTGTGTGTAGAAATCCATTCAGTGTATCTTAACACATTGGGGTTTCCATTCAAACACCCTCCAAACACCAGCTCTCAGGGTTTCCATTCAAACCCCCTCCAAACACCAGCTCTCAGGGTTTCCCTCCAAACCCCCTCCAAACACCAGCTCTCAGGGTTTCCCTCCAAACCCCCTCCAAACACCAGCTCTCAGGGTTTCCCTCCAAACCCCCTCCAAACACCAGCTCTCAGGGTTTCCTCCAAACCCTCCAAACACCAGCTCTCAGGGTTTCCTCCAAACCCCCTCCAAACACCAGCTCTCAGGGTTTCCCTCCAAACCCCCTCCAAACACCAGCTCTCAGGGTTCCCTCCAAACCCCCTCCAAACACCAGCTCTCAGGGTTTCCCTCCAAACCCCCTCCAAACACCAGCTCTCAGGGTTTCCTCCAAACACCCTCCAAACACCAGCTCTCAGAGTTTCCCTCCAAACCCCCTCCAAACACCAGCTCTCAGGGTTTCCCTCCAAACCCCCCAGGGCTCCCCTCCAAACACCAGCTCTCAGGGTTTCCCTCCAAACTCCCTCCAAACACCAGCTCTCAGGGTTTCCCTCCAAACTCCTCCAAACACCAGCTCTCAGGGTTTCCCTCCAAACCCCCTCCAAACACCAGCTCTCAGGGTTTCCCTCCAAACTCCCTCCAAACACCAGCTCTCAGGGTTTCCCTCCAAACTCCCCTCCAAACACCAGCTCTCAGGGTTTCCCTCCAAACTCCCTCCAAACACCAGCTCTCAGGGTTTCCTCCAAACTCCCCTCCAAACACCAGCTCTCAGGGTTTCCTCCAAACCCCTCCAAACACCAGCTCTCAGGGTTTCCCTCCAAACCCCCTCCAAACACCAGCTCTCAGGGTTTCCCTCCAAACCCCCCTCCAAACACCAGCTCTCAGGGTTTCCCTCCAAACCCCCTCCAAACACCAGCTCTCAGGGTTTCCCTCCAAACCCCCTCCAAACACCAGCTCTCAGGGTTTCCCTCCAAACCCCCTCCAAACACCAGCTCTCAGGGTTTCCCTCCAAACCCCCCTCCAAACACCAGCTCTCAGGGTTTCCCTCCAAACCCCCTCCAAACACCAGCTCTCAGGGTTTCCCTCCAAACCCCCTCCAAACACCAGCTCTCAGGGTTTCCTCCAAACACCCTCCAAACACCAGCTCTCAGGGTTTCCCTCCAAACCCCCCTCCAAACACCAGCTCTCAGGGTTTCCCTCCAAACCCCCTCCAAACACCAGCTCTCAGGGTTTCCCTCCAAACCCCTCCAAACACCAGCTCTCAGGGTTTCCCTCCAAACCCCCTCCAAACACCAGCTCTCAGGGTTTCCCTCCAAACCCCCTCCAAACACCAGCTCTCAGGGTTTCCTCCAAACCCCCTCCAAACACCAGCTCTCAGGGTTTCCCTCCAAACCCCCCTCCAAACACCAGCTCTCAGGGTTTCCTCCAAACCCCCTCCAAACACCAGCTCTCAGGGTTTCCTCCAAACCCCCTCCAAACACCAGCTCTCAGGGTTTCCTCCAAACCCCCTCCAAACACCAGCTCTCAGGGTTTCCCTCCAAACCCCCTCCAAACACCAGCTCTCAGGGTTTCCCTCCAAACCCCCTCCAAACACCAGCTCTCAGGGTTTCCCTCCAAACCCCCTCCAAACACCAGCTCTCAGGGTTTCCCTCCAAACCCCCTCCAAACACCAGCTCTCAGGGTTTCCCTCCAAACCCCCTCCAAACACCAGCTCTCAGGGTTTCCCTCCAAACCCCCTCCAAACACCAGCTCTCAGGGTTTCCCTCCAAACCCCTCCAAACACCAGCTCTCAGGGTTTCCCTCCAAACCCCCTCCAAACACCAGCTCTCAGGGTTTCCCTCCAAACCCCCTCCAAACACCAGCTCTCAGGGTTTCCCTCCAAACCCCCTCCAAACACCAGCTCTCAGGGTTTCCCTCCAAACCCCCTCCAAACACCAGCTCTCAGGGTTTCCCTCCAAACCCCCTCCAAACACCAGCTCTCAGGGTTTCCCTCCAAACCCCCTCCAAACACCAGCTCTCAGGGTTTCCCTCCAAACCCCCTCCAAACACCAGCTCTCAGGGTTTCCCTCCAAACCCCCTCCAAACACCAGCTCTCAGGGTTTCCCTCCAAACCCCCTCCAAACACCAGCTCTCAGGGTTTCCCTCCAAACCCCCCTCCAAACACCAGCTCTCAGGGTTTCCCTCCAAACCCCCTCCAAACACCAGCTCTCAGGGTTTCCCTCCAAACCCCTCCAAACACCAGCTCTCAGGGTTTCCTCCAAACCCCCTCCAAACACCAGCTCTCAGGGTTTCCCTCCAAACCCCCTCCAAACACCAGCTCTCAGGGTTTCCCTCCAAACCCCCTCCAAACACCAGCTCTCAGGGTTTCCCTCCAAACCCCCTCCAAACACCAGCTCTCAGGGTTTCCCTCCAAACCCCCTCCAAACACCAGCTCTCAGGGTTTCCCTCCAAACCCCCTCCAAACACCAGCTCTCAGGGTTTCCCTCCAAACCCCCTCCAAACACCAGCTCTCAGGGTTTCCTCCAAACCCCCTCCAAACACCAGCTCTCAGGGTTTCCCTCCAAACCCCCTCCAAACACCAGCTCTCAGGGTTTCCCCTCCAAACCCCTCCAAACACCAGCTCTCAGGGTTTCCCTCCAAACCCCCTCCAAACACCAGCTCTCAGGGTTTCCCTCCAAACCCCCTCCAAACACCAGCTCTCAGGGTTTCCCTCCAAACCCCCTCCAAACACCAGCTCTCAGGGTTTCCCTCCAAACCCCCTCCAAACACCAGCTCTCAGGGTTTCCCTCCAAACCCCCCTCCAAACACCAGCTCTCAGGGTTTCCCTCCAAACCCCCTCCAAACTACCAGCTCTCAGGGTTTCCCTCCAAACCCCCTCCAAACACCAGCTCTCAGGGTTTCCTCCAAACCCCCTCCAAACACCAGCTCTCAGGGTTTCCCTCCAAACCCCCTCCAAACACCAGCTCTCAGGGTTTCCCTCCAAACCCCCTCCAAACACCAGCTCTCAGGGTTTCCCTCCAAACCCCCCTCCAAACACCAGCTCTCAGGGTTTCCCTCCAAACCCCCTCCAAACACCAGCTCTCAGGGTTTCCCTCCAAACCCCCCTCCAAACACCAGCTCTCAGGGTTTCCCTCCAAACCCCCTCCAAACACCAGCTCTCAGGGTTTCCTCCAAACCCCCCTCCAAACACCAGCTCTCAGGGTTTCCTCCAAACCCCCTCCAAACACCAGCTCTCAGGGTTTCCCTCCAAACCCCCTCCAAACACCAGCTCTCAGGGTTTCCCTCCAAACCCCCTCCAAACACCAGCTCTCAGGGTTTCCTCCAAACCCCCTCCAAACACCAGCTCTCAGGGTTTCCCCAAACCCCCTCCAAACACCAGCTCTCAGGGTTTCCCTCCAAACCCCCTCCAAACACCAGCTCTCAGGGTTTCCCTCCAAACCCCCCTCCAAACACTCAGCTCTCAGGGTTTCCCTCCAAACCCCTCCAAACACCAGCTCTCAGGGTTTCCCTCCAAACCCCCTCCAAACACCAGCTCTCAGGGTTTCCCTCCAAACCCCCCTCCAAACACCAGCTCTCAGGGTTTCCTCCAAACCCCCTCCAAACACCAGCTCTCAGGGTTTCCCTCCAAACCCCACTCCAAACACCAGCTCTCAGGGTTTCCTCCAAACCCCCTCCAAACACCAGCTCTCAGGGTTTCCCTCCAAACCCCCTCCAAACACCAGCTCTCAGGGTTTCCCTCCAAACCCCCTCCAAACACCAGCTCTCAGGGTTTCCTCCAAACCCCCTCCAAACACCAGCTCTCAGGGTTTCCCTCCAAACCCCCTCCAAACACCAGCTCTCAGGGTTTCCCTCCAAACCCCCCTCCAAACACCAGCTCTCAGGGTTTCCCTCCAAACCCCCTCCAAACACCAGCTCTCAGGGTTTCCCTCCAAACCCCTCCAAACACCAGCTCTCAGGGTTTCCCTCCAAACCCCCTCCAAACACCAGCTCTCAGGGTTTCCCTCCAAACCCCTCCAAACACCAGCTCTCAGGGTTTCCCTCCAAACCCCCCTCCAAACACCAGCTCTCAGGGTTTCCCTCCAAACCCCCTCCAAACACCAGCTCTCAGGGTTTCCCTCCAAACCCCCTCCAAACACCAGCTCTCAGGGTTTCCCTCCAAACCCCTCCAAACACCAGCTCTCAGGGTTTCCCTCCAAACCCCCTCCAAACACCAGCTCTCAGGGTTTCCCTCCAAACCCTCCAAACACCAGCTCTCAGGGTTTCCCTCCAAACCCCCTCCAAACACCAGCTCTCAGGGTTTCCCTCCAAACCCCTCCAAACACCAGCTCTCAGGGTTTCCCTCCAAACCCCCTCCAAACACCAGCTCTCAGGGTTTCCCTCCAAACCCCTCCAAACACCAGCTCTCAGGGTTTCCTCCAAACCCCCTCCAAACACCAGCTCTCAGGGTTTCCCTCCAAACCCCTCCAAACACCAGCTCTCAGGGTTTCCCTCCAAACCCCCTCCAAACACCAGCTCTCAGGGTTTCCCTCCAAACCCCCTCCAAACACCAGCTCTCAGGGTTTCCCTCCAAACCCCCTCCAAACACCAGCTCTCAGGGTTTCCCTCCAAACCCCCTCCAAACACCAGCTCTCAGGGTTTCCTCCAAACCCCCTCCAAACACCAGCTCTCAGGGTTTCCCTCCAAACCCCCTCCAAACACCAGCTCTCAGGGTTTCCCTCCAAACCCCCTCCAAACACCAGCTCTCAGGGTTTCCCTCCAAACCCCCCTCCAAACACCAGCTCTCAGGGTTTCCCTCCAAACCCCTCCAAACACCAGCTCTCAGGGTTTCCCTCCAAACCCCCCTCCAAACACCAGCTCTCAGGGTTTCCCTCCAAACCCCCTCCAAACACCAGCTCTCAGGGTTTCCCTCCAAACCCCCTCCAAACACCAGCTCTCAGGGTTTCCCTCCAAACCCCCTCCAAACACCAGCTCTCAGGGTTTCCCTCCAAACCCCCTCCAAACACCAGCTCTCAGGGTTTCCTCCAAACCCCCTCCAAACACCAGCTCTCAGGGTTTCCTCCAAACCCCTCCAAGCACCAGCTCTCAGGGTTTCCCTCCAAACCCTCCAAACACCAGCTCTCAGGGTTTCCCTCCAAACCCCCTCCAAACACCAGCTCTCAGGGTTTCCCTCCAAACCCCCTCCAAACACCAGCTCTCAGGGTTTCCATTCAAACCCCCTCCAAACACCAGCTCTCAGGGTTTCCCTCCAAACCCCCTCCAAACACCAGCTCTCAGGGTTTCCCTCCAAACCCCCTCCAAACACCAGCTCTCAGGGTTTCCCTCCAAACCCCCTCCAAACACCAGCTCTCAGGGTTTCCCTCCAAACCCCCCTCCAAACACCAGCTCTCAGGGTTTCCCTCCAAACCCCCTCCAAACACCAGCTCTCAGGGTTTCCCTCCAAACCCCCTCCAAACACCAGCTCTCAGGGTTTCCCTCCAAACCCCCCTCCAAACACCAGCTCTCAGGGTTTCCCTCCAAACCCCCTCCAAACACCAGCTCTCAGGGTTTCCCTCCAAACCCCCTCCAAACACCAGCTCTCAGGGTTTCCCTCCAAACCCCCTCCAAACACCAGCTCTCAGGGTTTCCCTCCAAACCCCCTCCAAACACCAGCTCTCAGGGTTTCCCTCCAAACCCCCTCCAAACACCAGCTCTCAGGGTTTCCCTCCAAACCCCCTCCAAACACCAGCTCACAGCGATGGTGTTTTGACTCTTTCTATTTTAACAGTGCAGTTTATAAATATCATTACTATGCTATATTATTATACTATTACTAGTATTATTACTACTAGTATTATTACTATTATTCTGACTGTATTTATCCTGCTGTCCAGTCACTTTTATCCCTGTACATACCTACTACCACTGATACTGGTAATAACCTTGTATATAGTGTATCCCTGTACATTGATATGATACTGGTAATAACCTTGTATATAGTGTATCCCTGCACATTGATATGATACTGGTAATAACCTTGTATATAGTGTATCCCTGCACATTGATATGATACTTGTAATAACCTTGTATATAGTGTGTCCCTGCACATTGATATGATACTGGTAATAACCTTGTATATAGTGTATCCCTGTACATTGATATGATACTGGTAATAACCTTGTATATAGTGTATCCCTGTACATTGATATGATACTGGTAATAACCTTGTATATAGTGTATCCCTGCACATTGATATGATACTGGTAATAACCTTGTATATAGTGTATCCCTGCACATTGATATGATACTTGTAATAACCTTGTATATAGTGTATCCCTGTACATTGATATGATACTGGTAATAACCTTGTATATAGTGTATCCCTGCACATTGATATGATACTGGTAATAACCTTGTATATAGTGTATCCCTGCACATTGATATGATACTGGTAATAACCTTGTATATAGTGTATCCCTGTACATTGATATGATACTGGTAATAACCTTGTATATAGTGTATCCCTGCACATTGATATGATACTGGTAATAACCTTGTATATAGTGTATCCCTGCACATTGATATGATGAACAGATCTACCACTTCTTAGACTTGACAATGACAGATCTATAACACATTTGGTTTGGTCATCCAAAAAGTTACATATCGCAGCTTTAAAGTCAACCCTGTGGGAGCATTCAACAGTCTGCCAGTATCTAAGTCAACCCTGTGGGAGCATTCAACAGTCTGCCAGTATCTAAGTCAACCCTGTGGGAGCATTCAACAGCGTTCAACATTGTGCCAGTATTGAACTTTAACCTCCATTAACCCCTTGTTCTCCTTCTTCCCACATGGCAGCATGAGGCCTAACATCTTCCTGGGTGTGAGTGAAGGCTCCGCCCAGTACAGGAAGTGGTATTACGAGCTGATGGTAGACCAGGTGTTACCGTTCGTTACGGCCGAGGCCACACATCTAAGAGTGGGCTGGGCCACCACTGACGGCTACCAACCCTACCCCGGGGGAGGAGAGGGCTGGGGGGGAAACGGGCTCGGGGACGACCTGTACTCCTACGGCTTCGACGGCCTGCACCTGTGGTCAGGTAAGATAGTTGTTCTATTATATTCACCTGTGGTCAGGTTAGATAGTTACTCTAGTCATCTGATCTAGTGTGACGTGAGTGGGCTACCTAGTTAGAGTTGAGTGGGCTACCTAGTTAGAGTTGAGTGGGCTACCTAGTTAGAGTTGAGTGGGCTACCTAGTTAGAGTTGAGTGGGCTACCTAGTTAGAGTTGAGTGGGCTACCTAGTTAGAGTTGAGTGGGCTACCTAGTTAGAGTTGAGTGGGCTACCTAGTTAGAGTTGAGTGGGCTACCTAGTTAGAGTTGAGTGGGCTACCTAGTTAGAGTTGAGTGGGCTACCTAGTTAGAGTTGAGTGGGCTACCTAGTTAGAGTTGAGTGGGTTACCTAGTTAGAGTTGAGTGGGCTACCTAGTTAGAGTTGAGTGGGCTACCTAGTTAGAGTTGAGTGGGTTACCTAGTTAGAGTTGAGTGGGCTACCTAGTTAGAGTTGAGTGGGCTACCTAGTTAGAGTTGAGTGGGCTACCTAGTTAGAGTTGAGTGGGCTACCTAGTTAGAGTTGAGTGGGCTACCTAGTTAGAGTTGAGTGGGTTACCTAGTTAGAGTTGAGTGGGCTACCTAGTTAGAGTTGAGTGGGCTACCTAGTTAGAGTTGAGTGGGTTACCTAGTTATAGTTGAGTGGGCTACCTAGTTAGAGTTGAGTGGGCTACCTAGTTAGAGTTGAGTGGGTTACCTAGTTAGAGTTGAGTGGGTTACCTAGTTATAGTTGAGTGGGCTACCTAGTTAGAGTTGAGTGGGCTACCTAGTTATAGTTGAGTGGGCTACCTAGTTAGAGTTGAGTGGGTTACCTAGTTAGAGTTGAGTGGGCTACCTAGTTAGAGTTGAGTGGGCTACCTAGTTAGAGTTGAGTGGGCTACCTAGTTAGAGTTGAGTGGGCTACCTAGTTAGAGTTGAGTGGGTTACCTAGTTAGAGTTGAGTGGGCTACCTAGTTAGAGTTGAGTGGGCTACCTAGTTAGAGTTGAGTGGGCTACCTAGTTAGAGTTGAGTGGGCTACCTAGTTAGAGTTGAGTGGGCTACCTAGTTAGAGTTGAGTGGGCTACCTAGTTAGAGTTGAGTGGGCTACCTAGTTAGAGTTGAGTGGGCTACCTAGTTAGAGTTGAGTGGGCTACCTAGTTAGAGTTGAGTGGGCTACCTAGTTAGAGTTGAGTGGGCTACCTAGTTAGAGTTGAGTGGGCTACCTAGTTAGAGTTGAGTGGGCTACCTAGTTAGAGTTGAGTGGGCTACCTAGTTAGAGTTGAGTGGGCTACCTAGTTAGAGTTGAGTGGGCTACCTAGTTAGAGTTGAGTGGGCTACCTAGTTAGAGTTGAGTGGGTTACCTAGTTAGAGTTGAGTGGGCTACCTAGTTAGAGTTGAGTGGGCTACCTAGTTAGAGTTGAGTGGGCTACCTAGTTAGAGTTGAGTGGGCTACCTAGTTAGAGTTGAGTGGGCTACCTAGTTAGAGTTGAGTGGGCTACCTAGTTAGAGTTGAGTGGGCTACCTAGTTAGAGTTGAGTGGGCTACCTAGTTAGAGTTGAGTGGGTTACCTAGTTAGAGTTGAGTGGGCTACCTAGTTAGAGTTGAGTGGGCTACCTAGTTAGAGTTGAGTGGGTTACCTAGTTAGAGTTGAGTGGGCTACCTAGTTAGAGTTGAGTGGGCTACCTAGTTAGAGTTGAGTGGGTAGGGAGACAGTGTGTGTGAAAGTGGGGCTGATGAGGAGAGGAGGGGAGACAGATGGCTAATGATCCCCCAGAGTGCTGTGTGAGGGTTGGGAGGTTGAGAGGACGTCTTTATATCTTGGGTTTGGAGCTGATTATCTCATGTTGAAGAATTGGGGTGTATCCCAAATGGCATCCTATTCCCCACTCATTCGGAACATTTAAGTCATTTAGCAGACGCTCTTATCCAGAGCGACTTACAGTTAGTGAGTGCATACATTTTTCATACTGGCCCCCCCGTGGGAAACGAACCCAGACTAGAGCGTAGAGATCCTGTAGGAACAATGCGGAGTGTTTGCTCTCCTGAAAGAGAGGCTGAGGAGGAGAATATTTGTGTTTTTGCATCAGGCGAACGGCAGGGTATGAAGCTATATAGATCCTACACTTGGCATGCTCCCTGCTGGTTATTTCACATCACTCTCCATTTTACTGCAAAGCCAGCAACAAACACACACACACACACACACACACACACACACACACACACACACACACACACACACACACACACACACACACACTCCCTGCTTCTTGACAGGGATCATCAAATATCAGATCTGACTTTTATTGATGTCCTTAGATATGCAGTGTAATCCTTGGCTAGTGAAAAACAATGATGTTGGTTTCAAGGCAACTCTGTCTGTTACTCTCTCCTCTCCTCTCCTCTCCTCTCCTCTCCTCTCCTCTCCTCTCCTCTCCTCTCCTCTCCTCTCCTCTCCTCTCCTCTCCTCTCCTCTCCTCTCCTCTACCCTTCCTTCCTTCCTCCCTCCATCTTCCCTCCCTCCCTCTCTCTCAGGCTGCATCGCCAGGACAGTGAGCTCTCCCAATCAACATCTCCTCCGTGTGGATGACGTGGTCAGCTGTTGTCTGGACCTCAGCGCTCCCAGTATATCCTTCCGTATCAACGGTCAGCCCGTCCAGGGGATGTTCGAGAACTTCAACTCTGATGGACTCTTCTTCCCTGTAGCCAGCTTCTCCGCTGGGGTCAAGTGAGTGGTCCTCCAATCAATCAATCAATCGTTCAATCGATCAAAATGATCTAGACAAATCATTGATCTTCTCCAATCATCTCTTCTGTCCGTTTTGGCCTTCCATAAGAGTTTTTAGCAGCCAGCGTACATGTAGCTATCACATGACCCATACACACTCGGTCTATGATGCTGGGAGGAGTTATAACAACTGGTTGAACCTTGTATTGCTGTTTACAGCGACTTACAGTGGGTCTGAAATGATTGACGCCCTTGATAAAGATGAGCAAAAAAAATCATAATACTGAGCTGCGTTGTATCCTCAAAACATGTGATTTGCATTGTTCCTACAGGATCTCTACGCTCTAGTCTGGACACTACAGACATGACTGCAGCATACTTCTAAACTACAGGGCTCTGTTAGGGCCCCGTGTAGCTCAGTTGGTAGAGCATGGCGTTTGCAACGCCGGGGTTGTGGGTTCGTTTCCCACGGGCGGGGGCCAGTATGAAAAATGTATGCACTCACTAACTGTAAGTCGCTCTGGATAAGAGCGTCTGCTAAAATGTAAATGTATTGCTGTTTACAGCTACGTATATTTCTGTTTACAGCGACTTACAGTGGGTCTGAAATGATTGACGCCCTTGATAAAGATGAGCAAAAATGACTGTAATTTTTTTTTTTTTTTAAATACTGAGCTGCGTTGTATCCTCAAAACACGTGATTTGTATTATTTTAAACTAATACAATTGCTCAGAGAAAGATATTGTGTTTAACAAGTAATACTTTTTCTTCCTCAAAAAGGTAGGTGTCAAGATGATTGACACCCCTGTTTTCAAAACCTCCCTTTGGGAGGATAACGCCACTGAGCCTTTTTCTAAAATGTTTTATGAGTTGAAGAACACATTAGGAGGGATCTTACACCACAAATAAATGCTTCATTGGCCGCAAAATCTACATTTAGCAATGGCCAGCTCAGTCTCCGGACTTGAAATCCATTGAAAACCTGTGGTTTGAATTGATGAGGGTAGTCCATAAGCGCAGACAAAGGATATCAAGGATCTGGAAGTGTTCTGTACGGAGGAATGGTCTAAGATCCCTCCCAATGTGTTCTCCAACTCATTAAACATTTTAGAAAAAGGCTCAGTGCTGTGATATTTGCAAGGTCAGGTATTGAAAGTTATAGAAAACAGCGGTGTCAATAATGTTGACCCCTACCATTTTGAGATTTTTTTTAAAATTACTTATGAAACAAAATCTCTTCCTCTGAGCAGTTGTATTAGTATAAAATAATATAATGTCCCAATTACAAAACAGCTGAATTCTACAGTCATTATTGCTCATCTTTATCAAAGTGTCAATCATTTCAGACCCCTCTTTATATTTCTGTCTACAGCGACGTAAAGGCCTATTTCTCACAGGACAATAATTGTTAGATAAAATGTAGAAGAAAAAAAAAATCCTTCTGATAGCCAGTGTATACCGTCAGAACGTCAGAGGGTTTAGTACTCTGGAATGGGAAGGTTGATGGTATACTCTGTGAGGATTATGGATCCAGTTCACTGAAGGGTCTTCCTGTCCAGATAATGATGTAATGCCCTAAGAGCTGAAAGACAGTGCAATGGGCTGCAGAGAACGTTCTACTCTATTGGAAGCACTACTTGTGTTTTATGTTGAACTGTCTTGATCTCTCTCTCTCTCTCAATCTCTCTGCAAAGTCCATTTTTTATCTCAATGAGGTAAACCTGTATGGATAAAGGTTGATAAAACAAGATGTAGAGAAACAAACAACGCTTCTTCTTCTTCTTCTTCTTCTTCTTCTTCTTCTTCTTCTTCTCCTTCTCCTTCTCCTTCTCCTTCTCCTTCTTCTCCTTCTCCTTCTCCTTCTCCTTCTCCTTCTCCTTCTCCTTCTCCTTCTTCTTCTTCTTCTTCTTCTTCTCCTTCTCCCTCTCCCTCTCCCTCTCCCTCTCCCTCTCCCTCTCCCTCTCCCTCTCCCTCTCCTTCTCCTTCTCCTTCTCCTTCTCCTTCTCCTCCTTCTCCTTCTCCTTCTTCTTCTTCTTCTTCTTCTTCTTCTTCTTCTTCTTCTTCTTCTTCTTCTTCTTCTTCTTCTTCTTCTTCTTCTTCTTCTTCTTCTTCTTCTTCTTCTTCTTCTTCTTCTTCTTCTTCTTCTTCTTCTTCTTCTTCTTCTTCCCTCCAGAGTGCGTTTCCTGTTGGGTGGTCGTCAAGGAGAGTTTAAGTTCCTGCCCCCGCCGGGCTACGCTCCGTGTTTCGAGGCTGTGCTACCCAGGGAGAAGCTGAGAGTGGAACACAGCCAGGAGTACAAGGAGGACCACAGTGAGACCAGGGATCTACTGGGTCCCACAATCACCCTGTCCCAGGCTGCCTTCACCCCTACACCTGTTGACACCAGCCAGGTAGGAAAGAATACCCTTTACTATACTGTGTCATGGAGGATGGAACTTTAATTTAACTGGTCAACAACTAACATGGGGTTAAGGTCAATTGACTACCCTCCCTTGCCTCAATGGTTAGTCCAGATCAACACCAGTTATAACAGGTCCCAGAACAACAACCTCTGTCCCTATGTACCGTATGTGGAACGCTTCTGGCCAAAGGCATTGACTTCCTGTGTATCTTGTCTTGTGGTTTCAGGTTGTTCTGCCTCCTCACCTGGAGAGGATCAGGGAGAAGCTGGCAGAGAACATCCATGAGCTGTGGGTGATGAACAAGATTGATCTGGGCTGGACCTATGGAGCTGTGAGTAAAATGCCTGAATATATTGTGAAGAAGTGAAAATCTTTATCACCCGCAAATATAGAAAATGGCTGTGCAGTCAGAGATGGCGGGTATTTTTTAATTTTATTTTTTGACAGGCCTTTTTAGATAGGCGTATGTTTCTGCTTATAATTTCCAACATTTTGGTAGGCTATCTGTTAGTCAACTTGTCTATATCATTTGATACATGCAGCTTCTCTTCTGTCATTACCAGGGCTGACTCCAGGCATACAGGGGGTTGCTTAGGGCCCTCAGCACAAAACATTAAAATACAAAATTGGAGGGGGTTGGGCAGTGTTGTTAGTGAAGCAGGGCTGCACACCTCTCCCCCTCGCTATCTAATAGGGCGGCAGGTAGCCTAGTGGTTAGAGCGTTGGGCCGGTAACTGAAAGGTCGCTGGTTCGAATACCAGAGCCGAAAAGGTGAAAAGGCACTTAACCTTAATTGGTTCCAGGGGTGCTGTAATACAATGGCTGACTCTGTAAAACAACACATTCCACTGCATGTGAAAATGAAACATTTAATTGTATTTTTCCTAAACCCAGTCACTGCCTTCTCAGGCCTCAGTCACACCACCTATTAGACAGAGAGACAGGGGTGGGGTGACTGCTACAGCCATTGGAGACTGGGGCTACACTGGTTACCCTGGTTACCCTCTACCACTGGTTACCCTGGTTACCCTCTACCACTTACAGTCAGGACAGACAGGGTGACTGCTACAGCCATTGGAGACTGGGGCTACCCTGGTTACCCTGGTTACCCTGGTTACCCTCTACCACTGGTTACCCTGGTTACCCTCTACCACTGGTTACCCTGGTTACCCTCTACCACTTACAGTCAGGATATCCCTGGAGGTTTAGGCATTTCTGCACTATCCTCCAAAACCTCTTTACCCCCAGCAGGTAGTTGAGGATTCAGATAATGGTGTTGTGTTCCAGGTACGGGAGAACAACAGATAATGGTGTTGTGTTCCAGGTACGGGACAACAACAGATAATGGTGTTGTGTTGCAGGTACGGGAAAACAACAGATAATGGTGTTGTGTTCCAGGTACGGGAAAACAACAGATAATGGTGTTGTGTTCCAGGTATGGGACAACAACAGATAATGGTGTTGTGTTGCAGGTACGGGAAAACAACAGATAATGGTGTTGTGTTCCAGGTACGGGAAAACAACAGATAATGGTGTTGTGTTCCAGGTACGGGAAAACAACAGATAATGGTGTTGTGTTCCAGGTACGGGACAACAACAGATAATGGTGTTGTGTTCCAGGTACGGGACAACAACAGATAATGGTGTTGTGTTCCAGGTACGGGACAACAACAGATAATGGTGTTGTGTTCCAGGTACGGGACAACAACAGATAATGGTGTTGTGTTGCAGGTCTGAGATATCAACAGATAATGGTGTTGTGTTGCAGGTACGGAACAACAACAGATAATGGTGTTGTGTTCCAGGTACGGGAGAACAACAGATAATGGTGTTGTGTTCCAGGTACGGGACAACAACAGATAATGGTGTTGTGTTCCAGGTACGGGAAAACAACAGATAATGGTGTTGTGTTCCAGGTACGGGACAACAACAGATAATGGTGTTGTGTTCCAGGTACGGGACAACAACAGATAATGGTGTTGTGTTCCAGGTATGGGAAAACAACAGATAATGGTGTTGTGTTCCAGGTACGGGACAACAACAGATAATGGTGTTGTGTTCCAGGTACGGGACAACAACAGATAATGGTGTTGTGTTGCAGGTCTGAGATATCAACAGATAATGGTGTTGTGTTGCAGGTACGGAACAACAACAGATAATGGTGTTGTGTTCCAGGTACGGGACAACAACAGATAATTGTGTTGTGTTCCATGTATGAGATATCAACAGATAATGGTGTTGTGTTCCAGGTACAGGACAACAACAGATAATGGTGTTGTGTTCCAGGTACAGGACAACAACAGATAATGGTGTTGTGTTGCAGGTCTGAGATATCAACAGATAATGGTGTTGTGTTGCAGGTCTGAGATATCAACAGATAATGGTGTTGTGTTGCAGGTCTGAGATATCAACAGATAATGGTGTTGTGTTGCAGGTCTGAGATATCAACAGATAATGGTGTTGTGTTGCAGGTCTGAGATATCAACAGATAATGGTGTTGTGTTCCAGGTACGGGACGATAACAAGCGGCAGCATCCTTGTCTGGTGGAGTTCTCCAAGCTTCCTGAGCAGGAGAGGAGCTACAACCTACAGATGTCTCTGGAGACTCTCAAGTAAGTTACCACCCTACATACTGTTCCTGCTGGGTACAATCCCTAGTTACCACCCTGCATACTGTTCCTGTTGGGTACAATCCCTAGTTACCACCCTACATACTGTTCCTGCTGGGTACAATCCCTAGTTACCACCCTACATACTGTTCCTGCTGGGTACAATCCCTAGTTACCACCCTACATACTGTTCCTGATGGGTACAATCCCTAGTTACCACCCCTACATACTGTTCCTGCTGGGTACAATCCCTAGTTACCACCCTGCATACTGTTCCTGTTGGGTACAATCCCTAGTTACCACCCTACATACTGTTCCTGTTGGGTACAATCCCTAGTTACCACCCTACATACTGTTCCTGTTGGGTACAATCCCTAGTTACCACCCTACATACTGTTCCTGCTGGGTACAATCCCTAGTTACCACCCTACATACTGTTCCTGCTGGGTACAATCCCTAGTTACCACCCTACATACTGTTCCTGCTGGGTACAATCCCTAGTTACCACCCTACATACTGTTCCTGCTGGGTACAATCCCTAGTTACCACCCTACATACTGTTCCTGCTGGGTACAATCCCTAGTTACCACCCTGCATACTGTTCCTGCTGGGTACAATCCCTAGTTACCACCCTACATACTGTTCCTGTTGGGGACAATCCCTAGTTACCACCCTACATACTGTTCCTGCTGGGTACAATCCCTAGTTACCACCCTACATACTGTTCCTGCTGGGTACAATCCCTAGTTACCACCCTACATACTGTTCCTGCTGGGTACAATCCCTAGTTACCACCCTACATACTGTTCCTGCTGGGTACAATCCCTAGTTACCACCCTACATACTGTTCCTGCTGGGTACAATCCCTAGTTACCACCCTACATACTGTTCCTGCTGGGTACAATCCCTAGTTACCACCCTACATACTGTTCCTGCTGGGTACAATCCCTAGTTACCACCCTACATACTGTTCCTGCTGGGTACAATCCCTAGTTACCACCCTACATACTGTTCCTGTTGGGTACAATCCCTAGTTACCACCCTACATACTGTTCCTGTTGGGTACAATCCCTAGTTACCACCCTGCATACTGTTCCTGCTGGGTACAATCCCTAGTTACCACCCTACATACTGTTCCTGTTGGGTACAATCCCTAGTTACCACCCTACATACTGTTCCTGCTGGGTACAATCCCTAGTTACCACCCTGCATACTGTTCCTGCTGGGTACAATCCCTAGTTACCACCCTGCATACTGTTCCTGCTGGGTACAATCCCTAGTTACCACCCTACATACTGTTCCTGCTGGGTACAATCCCTAGTTACCACCCTGCATACTGTTCCTGCTGGGTACAATCCCTAGTTACCACCCTGCATACTGTTCCTGCTGGGTACAATCCCTAGTTACCACCCTACATACTGTTCCTGTTGGGTACAATCCCTAGTTACCACCCTACATACTGTTCCTGTTGGGTACAATCCCTAGTTACCACCCTACATACTGTTCCTGCTGGGTACAATCCCTAGTTACCACCCTACATACTGTTCCTGCTGGGTACAATCCCTAGTTACCACCCTACATACTGTTCCTGCTGGGTACAATCCCTAGTTACCACCCTACATACTGTTCCTGCTGGGTACAATCCCTAGTTACCACCCTACATACTGTTCCTGCTGGGTACAATCCTAGTTACCACCCTACATACTGTTCCTGCTGGGTACAATCCCTAGTTACCACCCTGCATACTGTTCCTGCTGGGTACAATCCCTAGTTACCACCCTACATACTGTTCCTGCTGGGTACAATCCCTAGTTACCACCCTACATACTGTTCCTGCTGGGTACAATCCCTAGTTACCACCCTACATACTGTTCCTGTTGGGTACAATCCCTAGTTACCACCCTACATACTGTTCCTGCTGGGTACAATCCCTAGTTACCACCCTGCATACTGTTCCTGCTGGGTACAATCCCTAGTTACCACCCCTGCATACTGTTCCTGCTGGGTACAATCCCTAGTTACCACCCTACATACTGTTCCTGTTGGGTACAATCCCTAGTTACCACCCTACATACTGTTCCTGCTGGGTACAATCCCTAGTTACCACCCTACATACTGTTCCTGTTGGGTACAATCCCTAGTTACCACCCTACATACTGTTCCTGCTGGGTACAATCCCTAGTTACCACCCTACATACTGTTCCTGCTGGGTACAATCCCTAGTTACCACCCTGCATACTGTTCCTGCTGGGTACAATCCCTAGTTACCACACTACATACTGTTCCTGCTGGGTACAATCCCTAGTTACCACCCTGCATACTGTTCCTGTTGGGTACAATCCCTAGTTACCACCCTACATACTGTTCCTGCTGGGTACAATCCCTAGTTACCACCCTGCATACTGTTCCTGCTGGGTACAATCCCTAGTTACCACCCTACATACTGTTCCTGCTGGGTACAATCCCTAGTTACCACCCTACATACTGTTCCTGCTGGGTACAATCCCTAGTTACCACCCTACATACTGTTCCTGCTGGTTACAATCCCTAGTTACCACCCCTACATACTGTTCCTGCTGGGTACAATCCCTAGTTACCACCCTACATACTGTTCCTGCTGGGTACAATCCTAGTTACCACCCTACATACTGTTCCTGCTGGGTACAATCCCTAGTTACCACCCTACATACTGTTCCTGCTGGGTACAATCCCTAGTTACCACCCTACATACTGTTCCTGCTGGGTACAATCCCTAGTTACCACCCTACATACTGTTCCTGCTGGGTACAATCCCTAGTTACCACCCTACATACTGTTCCTGCTGGGTACAATCCCTAGTTACCACCCTACATACTGTTCCTGCTGGGTACAATCCCTAGTTACCACCCTACATACTGTTCCTGTTGGGTACAATCCCTAGTTACCACCCTACATACTGTTCCTGTTGGGTACAATCCCTAGTTACCACCCTGCATACTGTTCCTGCTGGGTACAATCCCTAGTTACCACCCTACATACTGTTCCTGTTGGGTACAATCCCTAGTTACCACCCTACATACTGTTCCTGCTGGGTACAATCCCTAGTTACCACCCTGCATACTGTTCCTGTTGGGTACAATCCCTAGTTACCACCCTACATACTGTTCCTGCTGGGTACAATCCCTAGTTACCACCCTACATACTGTTCCTGCTGGGTACAATCCCTAGTTACCACCCTGCATACTGTTCCTGCTGGGTACAATCCCCTAGTTACCACCCTACATACTGTTCCTGCTGGGTACAATCCCTAGTTACCACCCTGCATACTGTTCCTGCTGGGTACAATCCCTAGTTACCACCCTGCATACTGTTCCTGCTGGGTACAATCCCTAGTTACCACCCTACATACTGTTCCTGCTGGGTACAATCCCTAGTTACCACCCTACATACTGTTCCTGTTGGGTACAATCCCTAGTTACCACCCTACATACTGTTCCTGCTGGGTACAATCCCTAGTTACCACCCTACATACTGTTCCTGCTGGGTACAATCCCTAGTTACCACCCTACATACTGTTCCTGCTGGGTACAATCCCTAGTTACCACCCTGCATACTGTTCCTGCTGGGTACAATCCCTAGTTACCACCCTACATACTGTTCCTGCTGGGTACAATCCCTAGTTACCACCCTGCATACTGTTCCTGCTGGGTACAATCCCTAGTTACCACCCTACATACTGTTCCTGTTGGGTACAATCCCTAGTTACCACCCTACATACTGTTCCTGCTGGGTACAATCCCTAGTTACCACCCTGCATACTGTTCCTGCTGGGTACAATCCCTAGTTACCACCCTGCATACTGTTCCTGCTGGGTACAATCCCTAGTTACCACCCTGCATACTGTTCCTGCTGGGTACAATCCCTAGTTACCACCCTGCATACTGTTCCTGCTGGGTACAATCCCTAGTTACCACCCTACATACTGTTCCTGTTGGGTACAATCCCTAGTTACCACCCTACATACTGTTCCTGCTGGGTACAATCCCTAGTTACCACCCTACATACTGTTCCTGCTGGGTACAATCCCTAGTTACCACCCTGCATACTGTTCCTGCTGGGTACAATCCCTAGTTACCACACTACATACTGTTCCTGCTGGGTACAATCCCTAGTTACCACCCTGCATACTGTTCCTGCTGGGTACAATCCCTAGTTACCACCCTACATACTGTTCCTGCTGGGTACAATCCCTAGTTACCACCCTGCATACTGTTCCTGCTGGGTACAATCCCTAGTTACCACCCTACATACTGTTCCTGCTGGGTACAATCCCTAGTTACCACCCTACATACTGTTCCTGCTGGGTACAATCCCTAGTTACCACCCTACATACTGTTCCTGCTGGTTACAATCCCTAGTTACCACCCTACATACTGTTCCTGTTGGGTACAATCCCTAGTTACCACCCTACATACTGTTCCTGTTGGGTACAATCCCTAGTTACCACCCTACATACTGTTCCTGCTGGTTACAATCCCTAGTTACCACCCTACATACTGTTCCTGTTGGGTACAATCCCTAGTTACCACCCTACATACTGTTCCTGTTGGGTACAATCCCTAGTTACCATCCTACATACTGTTCCTGCTGGGTACAATCCCTAGTTACCACCCTACATACTGTTCCTGTTGGGTACAATCCCTAGTTACCACCCTGCATACTGTTCCTGCTGGGTACAATCCCTAGTTACCACCCTGCATACTGTTCCTGCTGGGTACAATCCCTAGTTACCACCCTACATACTGTTCCTGCTGGGTACAATCCCTAGTTACCACCCTACATACTGTTCCTGCTGGGTACAATCCCTAGTTACCACCCTACATACTGTTCCTGCTGGGTACAATCCCTAGTTACCACCCTACATACTGTTCCTGCTGGGTACAATCCTAGTTACCACCCTACATACTGTTCCTGCTGGGTACAATCCCTAGTTACCACCCTGCATACTGTTCCTGCTGGGTACAATCCCTAGTTACCACCCTACATACTGTTCCTGCTGGGTACAATCCCTAGTTACCACCCTACATACTGTTCCTGCTGGGTACAATCCCTAGTTACCATCCTACATACTGTTCCTGTTGGGTACAATCCCTAGTTACCACCCTGCATACTGTTCCTGCTGGGTACAATCCCTAGTTACCACCCTACATACTGTTCCTGTTGGGTACAATCCCTAGTTACCACCCTACATACTGTTCCTGCTGGGTACAATCCCTAGTTACCACCCTACATACTGTTCCTGCTGGGTACAATCCCTAGTTACCACCCTACATACTGTTCCTGCTGGGTACAATCCCTAGTTACCACCCTACATACTGTTCCTGTTGGGTACAATCCCTAGTTACCACCCTACATACTGTTCCTGCTGGGTACAATCCCTAGTTACCACCCTACATACTGTTCCTGTTGGGTACAATCCCTAGTTACCACCCTACATACTGTTCCTGCTGGGTACAATCCCTAGTTACCACCCTACATACTGTTCCTGTTGGGTACAATCCCTAGTTACCACCCTACATACTGTTCCTGTTGGGTACAATCCCTAGTTACCACCCCTACATACTGTTCCTGCTGGGTACAATCCCTAGTTACCACCCTACATACTGTTCCTGCTGGGTACAATCCCTAGTTACCACCCTACATACTGTTCCTGTTGGGTACAATCCCTAGTTACCACCCTACATACTGTTCCTGTTGGGTACAATCCCTAGTTACCACCCTACATACTGTTCCTGCTGGGTACAATCCCTAGTTACCACCCTACATACTGTTCCTGCTGGGTACAATCCCTAGTTACCACCCTACATACTGTTCCTGTTGGGTACAATCCCTAGTTACCACCCTACATACTGTTCCTGTTGGGTACAATCCCTAGTTACCACCCTACATACTGTTCCTGCTGGGTACAATCCCTAGTTACCACCCTACATACTGTTCCTGTTGGGTACAATCCCTAGTTACCACCCTACATACTGTTCCTGTTGGGTACAATCCCTAGTTACCACCCCTACATACTGTTCCTGCTGGGTACAATCCCTAGTTACCACCCTACATACTGTTCCTGCTGGGTACAATCCCTAGTTACCATCCTACATACTGTTCCTGTTGGGTACAATCCCTAGTTACCACCCTACATACTGTTCCTGCTGGGTACAATCCCTAGTTACCACCCTACATACTGTTCCTGTTGGGTACAATCCCTAGTTACCACCCTACATACTGTTCCTGCTGGGTACAATCCCTAGTTACCACCCTACATACTGTTCCTGTTGGGTACAATCCCTAGTTACCACCCTACATACTGTTCCTGCTGGGTACAATCCCTAGTTACCACCCTACATACTGTTCCTGTTGGGTACAATCCCTAGTTACCACCCTACATACTGTTCCTGTTGGGTACAATCCCTAGTTACCACCCTACATACTGTTCCTGCTGGGTACAATCCCTAGTTACCACCCTACATACTGTTCCTGTTGGGTACAATCCCTAGTTACCACCCTACATACTGTTCCTGTTGGGTACAATCCCTAGTTACCACCCTACATACTGTTCCTGCTGGGTACAATCCCTAGTTACCACCCTACATACTGTTCCTGTTGGGTACAATCCCTAGTTACCACCCTACATACTGTTCCTGTTGGGTACAATCCCTAGTTACCACCCTACATACTGTTCCTGCTGGGTACAATCCCTAGTTACCACCCTACATACTGTTCCTGTTGGGTACAATCCCTAGTTACCACCCTACATACTGTTCCTGCTGGGTACAATCCAGGAGTAATTTAAAAACCTGTAGGGACAACTTAGTTAGCTTTAATTAATCGCATATTTCCATGAGGAGAGAGAGAGAGAGAGAGAGAGAGAGAGAGAGAGAGAGAGAGAGAGAGAGAGAGAGAGAGAGAGAGAGAGAGAGAGAGAGAGAGAGAGAGAGAGAGAGAGAGAGAGAGAGAGAGAGAGAGAGAGAGAGAGAGAGAGAGAGAGAGAGAGAGAGAGAGAGAGAGAGAGAGAGAGAGAGAGAGAGAGAGAGAGAGAGAGAGAGAGAGAGAGAGAGAGAGAGAGAGAGAGGGGGACGGAGGACGGAGTGCCATCTAAATGCAGAAATGAATTCCGTGACCTGAATCTCAGTCACAGGCGTGTTCCAAATGGAACCCTATTCCCTATATAGTGCACTACTTTTGTCCAGGGCCCCGTAGGAATTTGGTCAAAAGTAGTGCACTATGTACGGGAAAGGGTCCCATTTGGGATGCGAACACAGACACGGCTGGAGAGCGTTTATTTTAATTGAACTTACTGCATTATAATGGAGCGTGTGATACACAGAGTGTGCATGCTAAATGGCAACCTGTTCCCTATATGGTGCACTACTTTTAAATAGAGCCCTATGGGCCCTGGTCAAACTAATGCACTATATAGAGTAACATCTGGAACACAGCTTGAGGAAGGGAGGGACTGGATCAGAACCACCAGGGTGTTCTTCTTGCAAAAGGTTGATTTGAAGTCTCCAGTAGTGTTCACAGCATTGATTAAACACTGTATTTCATACTGGACTCTCATGGAGAATGATCAGACAGATCAGACAGGCAGACCAAGTACTATACACTGAGTGGACAAAACATTAGGAACACCTTCTCTTTCCATGACGTAGACTGACCAGGTGAAAGCTATGATCCCTTATTGATGTCACCTATTAAATCCACTTCAATCAGTGTAGATGAAGGGGAGGAGACAGGTTAAATGTTTAAGTCTTGAGACAATTGAGACATGGATTGTGTATTTGTGCCATTTAAAGGGTGAATGGGTAAGACAAAAGATTCAAGTGCCTTTGAACGGGGTATGGTTGTAGGTGTCAGGCGCACCGGTTTGTGTCAAGAACTGCAACGCTGCTGGGTTTTTCACGCTCAACAGTTTCCCATGTGTATCAAGAAAGGTCCACCACCCAAAGGACATCCAGCCAACTTGACACAACTGTGGGAAGCATTGGGAGTCAACATGGGCCAGCATCCCTGTGCAACGCTTTCGACACCTTGTAGAGTCCATGCCCCCCGACGAATTGAGGCTGTTCTGAGTGCAAAAGGGAGTGCAACTCAATGTTAGGGAAGGTGTTCCTAATGTTTTGTGCACTCAGTGTAGACGTAGAATGAATCTGACAGAGCTATGTGTTCCAGAGGTAGAGTCATACTGTTGTAACGCAGGGTCCTATTCTATATTTCAGAAGCAGAGTTATACTGCAGTAATTCTTACGCCACAAGGCTAGCTATTCTACCGACTAGCTTTTCTACCTGGAAGGATAGAATTACTAGCTCGCGCTCTTGTTTAGCTCAACCGATTGTCCTAGCTTCACTGCTTATCAGTCGAGAGCCGCGCTTTTGTTTGTCGCAAGACTAACCGAGGCGAACGCTAGCTACGTTCAAACTGTTAAAGGATTAGCTTTCCTCCGGGTATCACTGTGCTAACTTGCTACATGCTTCATCTCCTGTGGTAGCTAGCGTCACACAGCTAGCTACGGAGACTTGGTTAGCCCATGCTGCAGGTCACAAGCTAACCTGGATAGTTCGCTAGAAAGCAAGCTATCCACATAAGCGTTGCTAGCTAACTCAGAACGAGTTCCCTATCTGCACATACGGTAGCATAAGCATTGCTAGCTATAACAACCATTAGCCCACATGCTGGTTGCTAGCTAGCTAATGCCTACGCTAACCCACCATGGCTATAGCGTTTATACACAGTGCCCACCCCCAGCTAGCCATTAGCAGCAAGGCACCTAATAAACTAGCTCACACCTATCAAGGCGCTACTGGGCTAGCAGGCCTTTCTTCCATGATTTAGGGACGTAGGAAGGGTGACAGTGGCTTGACCTCCGCCCAACACTGGTGAGCGAGAGTCAACCAACCTGTGGCCGCAAGAGCAGGGAACTGGCGCGCATGCGCAGTCCAGCCCTGGGTCTTGTCCACACTTACAAAGGGGTACAGACTGCTCGTTCTCAACTGAGTTCTGGAATCAGTCGACTGGCGACTCGACATGCATACTAGAGCAGGAAATCTCCTCTCTATTAATCAAAGGGGCTATCAGGGCGATACCAGCGGCAGAGAGCCATCGCGGCTTCTACTCCTGGTACTTCCTGGTTCCCCCCCCCCTTTCTGGACCTATGGGTCCTTTACAGCTATCTGATACGTTCCATATGTTTACTCTCTACGTGCTGTCTCACTCTATTCGTCATATGGTTACTCTCTACTCTCTGGTTCATATCAGCCAACCTGCAGGATGCTTATTTTCACATAAGCATTCTGCCAGCACACAGGAGGTCTGTAAGGTTTGCTTTTCAGGGCACAGCCTAAGAATACCTCGCTGTCGCCGCATTCGCAACTCAGCATTGCTGACAGTGTTTTGTTCACTGAAACACTTTCTACCCTCCCCTTTGAAATTGTCACGTTTTGATCAGAACGGACAAAACGACTGCGGTGGCCCTCACTCCCTGCGCTTACAGACTATCCACCAGGATTATGCTGTGGAGCAGAGTACACCTACTGTCACTACACACGACTCATGTCCCGGGCGTACTAAACGTCGGAGCGGTCTTATCCCCAAATGGTGAAACAGTTCTCCTCTTCTAAGCCTCATACTCCCCAGTCTAGTCAGAGTGTGAGAAGAAGGCCATCCTTCATCAGCCCTTTGATGGCCAGGCAAGCTCTGGTTAGCAGAGATCAGTGTGAGAAGAAGTATATCTACAGTGGGGAAAAAAAGTATTTAGTCAGCCACCAATTGTGCAAGTTCTCCCACTTAAAATTTCTCCCACTTATTTTCCACCATAATTTGCAAATAAATTCATAAAAAATCATACAATATGATTTTCTGGATTTTTTTTCCTCATTTTGTCTGTCATAGTTGACGTGTACCTATGATGAAAATTACAGGCCTCTCTCATCTTTTTAAGTGGGAGAACTTGCACAATTGGTGGCTGACTAAATACTTTTTTCCCCACTGTAGCTGCTATCTCGGCCTGTCATATAGGCTCCGACAGTAACACGCTGGTTTTCACATCCAGGTCCCTAGCCTTTAGCCTTTAGCCTTTAGCCTTTAGCCCTGTCATATAGGCTCTGGCAGTAACACGCTGGTTTTCACATCCAGGTCCCTAGCCTTTAGCCTTTAGCCTTTAGCCCTGTCATATAGGCTCCGGCAGTAACACGCTGGTTTTCACATCCAGGTCCCTAGCCTTTAGCCTTTAGCCTTGTCATATAGGCTCTGGCAGTAACACGCTGGTTTTCACATCCAGGTCCCTAGCCTTTAGCCTTTAGCCTTTAGCCTTTAGCCTTTAGCATTTAGCCCTGTCATATAGGCTCTGGCAGTAACACGCTGGTTTTCACATCCAGGTCCCTAGCCTTTAGCCTTTAGCCTTTAGCCTTTAGCCCTGTCATATAGGCTCTGGCAGTAACACGCTGGTTTTCACATCCAGTTCCCTAGCCTTTAGCCTTTAGCCTTTAGCTTTTAGCCTTTAGCCCTGTCATATAGGCTCTGACAGTAACACGCTGGTTTTCACATCCAGGTCCCTAGCCTTTAGCCTTTAGCCCTGTCATGGGATTTGTCTATTGTGCTTCAGTTTCTCAGAAGCACTTTGAGCCGCTGGAGAGCAGGGAGATGAAATATCTGTCCTTTAAGAATGCTTTACTGGTTGCCCTTGCGTCCGCAAAAGAGGAGTGGCTACGTGCGTTGGCACAAATACTTTGATAGAACGAGAGCTTTGCGCAATAGCGTCCAACTATTTGTGTCCTGGACGCCTCCCTGCAACAGGAGGCCCCCCTCTCTCGTCAACGGTTATCACATTGGATTGTGGAATCTATTATATTGACCTATAATAGCAAGGGGTTCCATCCTGCGGAAGACCTGAGGGCTCACTCCACCAGAGGTATGGCTGCTTCTTGGGCTCTGTTTAAGGGCATCTCCTTGCAGGAGATTTTACGATGCGGCTTGTTGGGCGTCCCCTCGTACTGTTACGAGGTTCTACCGGCTAGACGTCACTGCCCATTCTTTGGCGCGTACTATCTTCAGTGTCGGGGGTCCCCTGAGGGGTTGATACGTTGAGACTACCTGGCTTCGGAGAGCGCGTATCGAAATGAATAATTGACCAATAATGACCGATTCCTCACCTCAGCTTCCTCCATCGAATATTCATGTTGATTAATGATCGTCCCTCATATTTTCAAGACTCAGTGGAGACACCTCCAAAGTGAGAGCTATGCTCTTCCTACTCTGTGATTAGTGTGGAGTTACTCAGACCCTCTCTTAGTGAACCTGACAATGCTTCTCCTTTCTGATTGGTCTGAAGGACTCTCTTGGCCCTGGGTTGCCACGTGGGGCTGGCTGATGAGCATGCTGTGGAGAATGTGAAGAACCTCAAGCTCTCCGCCACGTGAGTCACTTTCCTCACATTCTGTACCATCTTATTACACAACAGTTAGTACCTACTGTATGTTCTCCAGACTCTGCTCCTAGTAGCTAAGATTGCCATCTCTGCTCATAGCTGTCTACCTCCTCCAAGTGCAATGTCAATAACTGTGCAATGACTGCTAGTGTGTTGGATGTACTGGTACACATTTCAGTTTACGTGCATATTTTGCCTTAGCTTGTGCCTTACCAGCTCTTTTTCTGTTTTAACCTAGTCCTTTACCAGATGGGTGTCTGTTTTAACCTAGTCTTTTACCAGATGGGTGTCTGTTTTAACCTAGTCCTTTACCAGATGGGTGTCTGTTTTAACCTAGTCCTTTACCAGATGGGTGTCTGTTTTAACCTAGTCCTTTACCAGATGGGTGTCTGTTTTAACCTAGTCCTTTACCAGATGGGTGTCTGTTTTAACCTAGTCTTTTACCAGATGGGTGTCTGTTTTAACCTAGTCATTTACTGAGATGGGTGTCTGTTTTAACCTAGTCTTTTACCAGATGGATGTCTGTTTTAACCCTAGTCCTTTACCAGATGGGTGTCTGTTTTAACCTAGTCCTTTACCAGATGGGTGTCTGTTTTAACCTAGTCCTTTACCAGATGGGTGTCTGTTTTAACCTAGTCCTTTACCAGATGGGTGTCTGTTTTAACCTTTACCAGATGGGTGTCTGTTTTAACCTAGTCCTTTACCAGATGGGTGTCTGTTTTAACCTAGTCCTTTACCAGATGGGTGTATGTTTTAACCTAGTCCTTTACCAGATGGGTGTCTGTTTTAACCTAGTCCTTTACCAGATGGGTGTCTGTTTTAACCTAGTCCTTTACCAGATGGATGTCTGTTTTAACCTAGTCCTTTACCAGATGTGTGTCTGTTTTAAACTAGTCCTTTACCAGATGGGTGTCTGTTTTAAACTAGTCCTTTACCAGATGGATGTCTGTTTTAACCTAGTCCTTTACCAGATGGGTGTCTGTTTTAACCTAGTCCTTTACCAGATGGGTGTCTGTTTTAACCTAGTTCTTTACCAGATGGATGTTTGTTTTAACCTAGTCCTTTACCAGATGGGTGTCTGTTTTAACCTAGTCATTTACCAGATGGGTGTCTGTTTTAACCTAGTCCTTTACCAGATGGGTGTCTGTTTTAACCTTTACCAGATGGGTGTCTGTTTTAACCTAGTCCTTTACCAGATGGGTGTCTGTTTTAACCTAGTCCTTTACCAGATGGGTGTCTGTTTTAACCTCGTCCTTTACCAGATGGGTGTCTGTTTTAGTCTAGTCATTTACCAGATGGGTGTCTGTTTTAACCTAGTCATTTACCAGATGGGTGTCTGTTTTAACCTAGTCCTTTACCAGATGGGTGTCTGTTTTAACCTAGTCCTTTACCAGATGGTTGTCTGTTTTAACCTAGTCCTTTACCAGATGGGTGTCTGTTTTAACCTAGTCCTTTACCAGATGGGTGTCTGTTTTAACCCTAGTCCTTTACCAGATGGGTGTATGTTTTAACCTAGTCCTTTACCAGATGGGTGTATGTTTTAACCTAGTCCTTTACCAGATGGGTGTCTGTTTTAACCTAGTCCTTTACCAAATGGGTGTATGTTTTAACCTAGTCCTTTACCAGATGGGTGTCTGTTTTAACCTAGTCCTTTACCAGATGGGTGTCTGTTTTAACCTTGTCCTTTACCAGATGAGTGTCTGTTTTAACCTTTACCAGATGGGTGTCTGTTTTAACCTAGTCCTTTACCAGATGGGTGTTTGTTTTAACCTAGTCCTTTACCAGATGGGTGTCTGTTTTAACCTAGTCCTTTACCAGATGGGTGTCTGTTTTAACCTAGTCCTTTACCAGATGGGTGTATGTTTTAACCTAGTCCTTTACCAGATGGGTGTCTGTTTTAACCTAGTCCTTTACCAGATGGGTGTCTGTTTTAACCTAGTCCTTTACCAGATGGGTGTTTGTTTTAACCTTTACCAGATGGGTGTCTGTTTTAACCTAGTCCTTTACCAGATGGGTGTCTGTTTTAACCTAGTCCTTTACCAGATGGGTGTATGTTTTAACCTAGTCCTTTACCAGATGTGTGTCTGTTTTAACCTAGTCCTTTACCAGATGGGTGTCTGTTTTAACCTAGTCCTTTACCAGATGGATGTCTGTTTTAACCTAGTCCTTTACCAGATGGGTATCTGTTTTAAACTAGTCCTTTACCAGATGGGTGTCTGTTTTAAACTAGTCATTTACCAGATGGATATCTGTTTTAACCTAGTCCTTTACCAGATGGGTGTCTGTTTTAACCTAGTCCTTTACCAGATGGGTGTCTGTTTTAACCTAGTTCTTTACCAGATGGATGTCTGCTTTAACCTAGTCCTTTACCAGATGGGTGTCTGTTTTAACCTAGTCCTTTACCAGATGGGTGTCTGTTTTAACCTAGTCCTTTACCAGATGGGTGTCTGTTTTAACCTAGTCATTTACCAGATGGGTGTCTGTTTTAACCTTTACCAGATGGGTGTCTGTTTTAACCTAGTCCTTTACCAGATGGGTGTCTGTTTTAACCTAGTCCTTTACCAGACGGGTGTCTGTTTTAACCTCGTCCTTTACCAGATGGGTGTCTGTTTTAGTCTAGTCATTTACCAGATGGGTGTCTGTTTTAACCTAGTCCTTTACCAGATGGGTGTCTGTTTTAACCTAGTCCTTTACCAGATGGGTGTCTGTTTTAACCTAGTCCTTTACCAGATGGTTGTCTGTTTTAACCTAGTCCTTTACCAGATGGGTGTCTGTTTTAACCTTGTCCTTTACCAGATGGGTGTCTGTTTTAACCTAGTCCTTTACCAGATGGGTGTCTGTTTTAACCTAGTCCTTTACCAGATGGGTGTCTGTTTTAACCTAGTCCTTTACCAGATGGGTGTCTGTTTTAACCTAGTCCTTTACCAGATGGGTGTCTGTTTTAACCTAGTCCTTTACCAGATGGGTGTCTGTTTTAACCTAGTCCTTTACCAGATGGGTGTCTGTTTTAACCTTTACCAGATGGGTGTCTGTTTTAACCTAGTCCTTATGTCATTCTCATGCCAAACTGTTTTTCTTCCATCCAACAGCGTCTCCCTAGACTAATGTTTTGTCTCTCTATGTGTGCATCCTCTCTGGTCCAGTTATGAGCTGTCTAGTGGCTACAAGCCTGCTCCTATGGACCTGGGCCACATCAAGCTGGCCTCTACCCAGGAGGCCATGGTGGACAAGCTGGCGGAGAACGCTCACAATGTGTGGGCCAGGGACCGCATACGCCAGGGCTGGACCTACGGCATCCAGCAGGTGTGTCACCCAAAGGTGTGTGTGTTTAGCTGTGGTGGTGACCAGGGGTTGCTGCAGCAGGGTGGTGGTGACCAGGGGTTGCTGCAGCAGCGTGGTGGTGACCAGGGGTTGCTGCAGCAGGGTGGTGGTGACCAGGGGTTGCTGCAGCAGGGTGGTGGTGACCAGGGGTTGCTGCAGCAGGGTGGTTGCAGCAGAGTGGTGGTGACCAGGGGTTGCTGCAACAGGGTGGTGGTGACCAGGGGTTGCTGCAGCAGCGTGGTGGTGACCAGGGGTTGCTGCAGCAGCGTGGTGGTGACCAGGGTTGCTGCAGCAGGGTGGTGGTGACCAGGGTTGCTGCAGCAGGGTGATGGTGACCAGGGTTGCTGCAGCAGCGTGGTGGTGACCAGGGTTGCTGCAGCAGAGTGGTGGTGACCAGGGGTTGCTGCAGCAGGGTGGTGGTGACCAGGGGTTGCTGCAGCAGCGTGGTGGTGACCGGGGTTACTGCAGCAACGTGGTGGTGACCAGGGTTGCTGCAGCATCTCAACAGCCCCCCCCATGAAACATGTAAGACCCACTACACCTTTAATGAGTCCACTACAGAGGTGCAGCTGTAACTAGAACTATTTATCACCACTGGGAGATGAGAGTTTTCCTGCTCTGCCTGTCAGCTAAAGTTAGCCTTATCTTAGTACAGACTACATACTATACTGCAGACTCTGTATACAATTAGACCCAGCAGCCCTGGCAGTGGTGTAGTCTGGATCCCACGTCTGGCTGTGCTGTCTCGCTCACTCCAATGGCTCATTTTGTGACGCAGAAAATATTGGCTAAATGTATTTATAGAATTTAAAAAGGTCCTACCGGACATTATTCATCACGATCAGATGGGATTCTTAAAAAGAAGATATATTGGAGACAACATTAGAGAACTGCTGGAAATAATGGAAAACTATGAGAATGCAGGGAAACCAGGTATAATCTTTATAGCAGATTTTGAGAATCTCTCATAAGATGGGTAAAAGTCATGTACAACAATCCTTTATGTAATAAAATAAGTTAACGGTTACTTCTCTGAGAACTGAATTGTCAAGAGGTTGCTCTCTGTCACCATAACTAATTATTATGGCCACAATTGTTAGCTTTAAAAATCAGATCAAATGATAACATTTAAGGGGCTAAAAATATCAATGTATGCAGATGATTCAAGTTTTCTCTTGAGTCCTCAATCTTCAACCTTGAAGGGCCTCATTGAGGGCCTGGATAATTTCTCCAGTTTCTCTGGACTAAAACCCAACTATGGTAAGTGTACTATATTACTGATTGGGTCTCTAAAAGACACAATCTTTAAATTGCCATGTGGTCTCCCGATTTAAATGGGCGGATGGTGAAGTCGATGTGCTTGGTGTACATATCCCGGAAAAGTTGAGCGATCTTGCAACAAACTTTGATCGAAAACTCAGCAAAACAGATAGAACCTAGAAACTGAGGGACACACCTATCCATTTATGGGAAGGTTACTCTGATTCATTCTCGAGTGATATCGCAGTTTACATATTTATTTATGGCTCTACCGACTCCAGGAGAATCCTTTTTCAAATAATGTGAGAAACAAATATTTCACTTTATTTGGAATGGCAAACCAGATAGAGTTAAACGAGCATATTTATATAACCAACATGAGTTTGGAGGGTTAAAATTATTACATATAAGACATTAAACCTCTCTCCTAAAGCCTCCGTTGTACCGAAATGTACAAAAAGGGTATAATATTTATGAAGGCCATCGTAAACAAGAACGGTAAAATTGTCACACAAACAACCAACAACAGTGTATGGAGGTGTATGGAGGTGTATGGAGGTGTATGGAGGTGTATGGAGGTGTATGGAGGTGTATGGAGGTGTATGGAGGTGTATGGAGGTGTGTGGAGGTGTGTGGAGGTGTATGGAGGTGTATGGAGGTGTATGGAGGTGTATGGAGGTGTATGGAGGTGTATGGAGGTGTATGGAGGTGTATGGAGGTGTATGGAGGTGTATGGAGGTGTGGAGGTGTGGAGGTGTATGGAGGTGTATGGAGGTGTATGGAGGTGTATGGAGGTGTATGGAGGTGTATGGAGGTGTATGGAGGTGTATGGAGGTGTATGGAGGTGTATGGAGGTGTATGGAGGTGTATGGAGGTGTATGGAGGTGTATGGAGGTGTGTGGAGGTGTATGGAGGTGTGTGGAGGTGTATGGAGGTGTGTGGAGGTGTATGGAGGTGTATGGAGGTGTGTGGAGGTGTGTGGAGGTGTGTGGAGGTGTGTGGAGGTGTATGGAGGTGTATGGAGGTGTATGGAGGTGTGTGGAGGTGTGTGGAGGTGTATGGAGGTGTATGGAGGTGTGTGGAGGTGTATGGAGGTGTGTGGAGGTGTGTGGAGGTGTGTGGAGGTGTATGGAGGTGTATGGAGGTGTGTGGAGGTGTATGGAGGTGTGTGGGAGGTGTTGGAGGTGTGTGGAGGTGTGTGGAGGTGTGTGGAGGTGTATGGAGGTGTATGGAGGTGTATGGAGGTGTATGGAGGTGTGTGGAGGTGTATGGAGGTGTGTGGAGGTGTGTGGAGGTGTGTGGAGGTGTGTGGAGGTGTGTGGAGGTGTATGGAGGTGTATGGAGGTGTATGGAGGTGTGTGGAGGTGTGTGGAGGTGTGTGGAGGTGTGTGGAGGTGTGTGGAGGTGTATGGAGGTGTATGGAGGTGTTGTGGAGGTGTATGGAGGTGTGTGGGAGGTGTGTGGAGGTGTGTGGAGGTGTATGGAGGTGTATGGAGGTGTATGGAGGTGTGTGGAGGTGTGTGGAGGTGTGTGGAGGTGTATGGAGGTGTGTGGAGGTGTGTGGAGGTGTGTGGAGGTGTATGGAGGTGTGTGGAGGTGTGTGGAGGTGTATGGAGGTGTATGGAGGTGTATGGAGGTGTATGGAGGTGTGTGGAGGTGTGTGGAGGTGTGTGGAGGTGTGTGGAGGTGTGTGGAGGTGTATGGAGGTGTATGGAGGTGTATGGAGGTGTATGGAGGTGGATGGAGGTGTATGGAGGTGTGATGGAGGTGTATGGAGGTGTATGGAGGTGTATGGAGGTGTGTGGAGGTGTGTGGAGGTGTGTGGAGGTGTGTGGAGGTGTGTGGAGGTGTGTGGAGGTGTGTGGAGGTGTGTGGAGGTGTGTGGAGGTGTATGGAGGTGTGTGGAGGTGTGTGGAGGTGTGTGGAGGTGTGTGGAGGTGTGTGGAGGTGTGGAGGTGTGTGGAGGTGTGCGGAGGTGTGTGGAGGTGTGTGGAGGTGTGCGGAGGTGTGCGGAGGTGTGCGGAGGTGTATGGAGGTGTATGGAGGTGTACGGAGGTGTACGGAGGTGTGTACGGAGGTGTGTACGGAGGTGTACGGAGGTGTACGGAGGTGTATGGAGGTGTATGCTCAATACAAAATGATAACCAACTCATCGCAGCTCGGCCACAAAATTGGAAGAGACAATTACTTAAAGAAGAAATAATTAGTCTGTCTGCCACCCAGTAAAAATCATAAATGGCTTAAATGATTTGTATAAATCAAAAAATTTATCAGTTTCACTTAGTCAAAAGGTTTGACAGCAATACCGTGTAAAATTCAAGTCCGTTGGGAACAGGTTTCTGATGTCTCAATACCTTGTCATCGGGTCTATGAACTGACATATAAAACCACAATCTGTTTGTTTCAATTTAAGCCATTATATAAAATACTTGCTACAAAAAGTAGCAAGTAGCTACTCTTTGGCTCAGCTGGTAGAGCATGGCGCTTGTAACGCTTCGATCCCCAGGACCACCCATACACAAAAAATTTATGCACGCATGACTGTAAGTCGCTTTGGATAAAAGCCTCTGCTAAATGGCATATTATTATTATTATTATTATTTTAAAAAATGCTCAATATATGTGGCATTGAACAGTCAGACTTGTGCAGACTCTGCCACGAGGAAACAGAATCAATAGAACATATTTTATGGTACTGTCCATCGGTGGCGTCAACAGTGAAGAGGCGACTCCGGGATGCTGACCTTCTAGGCAGAGTTGCAAAGAAAAAGCCATATCTCAGACTTCCCATCTTAATATTGTATTTTTATTGGCCAGTCTTTCTTTGCAACTCTGCCTAGAAGGTCAGCATCCCGTAGTCACCTCTTCACTGTTGACGTTGAGATTGGTGTTTTGCGGGTACTATTCAATGAAGCTGCCAGTTGAGGACCTGTGAGGCGTCTGTTTCTCAAACTAGACACTCTAATGTATTTGTCCTCTTGCTCAGTTGTGCACCGGGGCCTCCCACTCCTCTTTCTGTTCTGGTTAGAGCCAGTTTGTGCTGTTCTGTGAAGGGAGTAGTACACAGCGTTGTACGAGATCTTCAGTTTCTTGACAATTTCTCGTATGGAATAACCTTAATTTCTCAGAACAAGAATAGACTGACGAGTTTCAGAAGAAAGTTATTTGTTTCTGGCCATTTTGAGCCTGTAATCGAACCCACAATTGCTGATGCTTCAGATACTCAACTAGTCTCAAGAAGGCCAGTTTTATTGCTTCTTTAATCAGCGCAACAGTTTTCAGCTGTGCTAACATACAGTGAGGGAAAAAGTATTTGATCCCCTGCTGATTTTGTACGTTTGCCCACTGACAAAGACATGATCAGTCTATAATTGTAATGGTAGGTTTACTTGAACAGTGAGAGACAGAATAACAACAAAAACATCCAGAAAAACGCATGTCAAAAATGTTATAAATTGATTTGCATTTTAATGAGGGAAATAAGTATTTGACCCCTCTGCAAAACATGACTTCACAGAGGTCAGACGTTTCTTGTAGTTGGCCACCAGGTTTGCACACATCTCAGGAGGGATTTTGTCCCACTCCTCTTTGCAGATCTTCTCCAAGTCATTAAGGTTTCGAGCCTGACGTTTGGCAACTCGAACCTTCAGCTCCCTCCACATTTTCTATGGGATTAAGGTCTGGAGACTGGCTAGGCCACTCCAGGACCTTAATGTGCTTCTTCTTGAGCCACTCCTTTGTTTCCTTGGCCGTGTGTTTTGGGTCATTGTCATCCTGGGACACCCATCCACGACCCATTTTCAATGCCCTGGCTGAGGGAAGGAGGTTCTCACCCTAGATTTGACGGTACATGGCGCCATCCATCGTCCCTTTGATGCGGTGTAGTTGTCCTGTCCCCTTAGCAGAAACCCCCCCCCCCCCAAAGCATAATGTTTCCACCTCCATGTTTGACGGTGGGGATGGTGTTCTTGGGGTCATAGGCAGCATTCCTCCTCCTCCAAACACGGCGAGTTGAGTTGATGCCAAAGAGCTCGATTTTGGTCTCATCTGACCACAACACTTTCACCCAGTTCTCCTCTGAATCATTCAGATGTTCATTGGCAAACTTCAGACGGGCATGTATATGTGCTTTCTTGAGCAGGGGGACCTTGCGGGCGATGCAGGATTTCAGTCCTTCACGGCGTAGTGTGTTACCGATTGTTTTCTTGGTGACTATGGTCCCAGCTGCCTTGAGATCATTGACAAGATCCTCCCGTGTAGTTCTGGGCTGATTCCTCACCGTTCTCATGATCATTGCAACTCCACGAGGTGAGATCTTGCATGGAGCCCCAGGCCGAGGGAGATTGACAGATCTTTTGTGTTTCTTTCATTTGCGAATATTCGCACCAACTGTTGTCACCTTCTCACCAAGCTGCTTGGCGATGGTCTTGTAGCCCATTCCAGCCTTGTGTAGGTCGACAATCTTGTCCCTGACATCCTTGGAGAGCTCTTTGGTCTTGGCCATGGTGGAGAGTTTGGAATCTGATTGATTGATTGCTTCTGTGGACAGGTGTCTTTTATACAGGTAACAAGCTGAGATTAGGAGCACTCCCTTTAAGAGTGTGCTCCTAATCTCAGCTCGTTACCTGTATAAAAGACACCTGGGAGCTAGAAATCTTTCTGATTGAGAGGAGTCAAATACGTATTTCCCTCATTAAAATGCAAATCAATTTATAACATTTTTGACATGCGTTTTTCTGGATTTGTTTGTTGTTATTCTGTCTCTCACTGTTCAAATAACCCTACCATTAAAATTATAGACTAATCATGTCTTTGTCAGTGGGCAAACGTACAAAATCAGCAACGTGCCATTGGTGTTTATGAAGTCCAATCTCCTCTTCTTTAGTTCAGTGTGTTTAATGAAGTCCTATCTCCTCTTCTTTAGTTCAGTGTGTTAATGAAGTCCTATCTCCTCTTCTTTAGTTCAGTGTGTTAATGAAGTCCTATCTCCTCTTCTTTAGTTCAGTGTGTTAATGAAGTCCTATCTCCTCTTCTTTAGTTCAGTGTGTTAATGAAGTCCTATCTCCTCTTCTTTAGTTCAGTGTGTTAATGAAGTCCTATCTCCTCTTCTTTAGTTCAGTGTGTTTAATGAAGTCCTATCTCCTCTTCTTTAGTTCAGTGTGTTAATGAAGTCCTATCTCCTCTTCTTTAGTTCAGTGTGTTAATGAAGTCCTAACTATCTCCCCCTTCCTTGTGAAGGATGTGAAGAATCGTAGGAACCCCCGCTTGGTTCCGTACACTCTGCTGGACGAGAGGACCAAGAAGTCCAACAAGGACAGTCTGAGGGAGGCTGTCCGCACCCTGCTGGGGTACGGATACAACCTGGAGGCTCCGGATCAGGACCATGGTACAGTCAAAACACACACACACCCCTCACCTCCTTCGTGGTTCAGTCCAAACTCTACCTCACACACACCCCTCACCTCCTTCATGGTTCAGTCCAAACTCTACCTCACACACACCCCTCACCTCCTTCATGGTTCAGTCCAAACTCTACCTCGCACACCCCCTCACCTCCTTCGTGGTTCAGTCCAAATTCTACCTCACACACACCCCTCACCTCCTTCGTGGTTCAGTCCAAACTCTACCTCACACACACCCCTCACCTCCTTCATGGTTCAGTCCAAACTCTACCTCACACACACCCCTCACCTCCTTCATGGTTCAGTCCAAACTCTACCCTCGCACACCCCTCACCTCCTTCGTGGTTCAGTCCAAACTCTACCTCGCACACCCCCTCACCTCCTTCATGGTTCAGTCCAAACTCTACCTCACACACCCCTCACCTCCTTCGTGGTTCAGTCCAAACTCTACCTCGCACACCCCTCACCTCCTTCATGGTTCAGTCCAAACTCTACCTCACACACCCCTCACCTCCTTCATGGTTCAGTCCAAACTCTACCTCACACACCCCTCACCTCCTTCATGGTTCAGTCCAAACTCTACCTCACACACACCCCTCACCTCCTTCATGGTTCAGTCCAAACTCTACCTCGCACACCCCTCACCTCCTTCATGGTTCAGTCCAAACTCTACCTCACACACCCCTCACCTCCTTCATGATAACATACAGCTTGCGGGCTATACGCTGCATCGGCAGGATAGAACGGCTGACTCCGGTAAGACAAGGGGTGGCGGTCTGTGTATATTTGTAAACAACAGCTGGTGCACGAAATCCAATATTAAGAAAGTCTCGAGGTTTCGCTCGCCTGAGGTAGAGTATCTCATGATAAACTGTAGACCACACTATTTACCAAGAGAGTTTTCATCTATATTTTTCATAGCTGTCTATTTACCACCACAAACCGAGGCTGGCATTAAGACCGCACTCAATGAGCTGTATAAGGCCATAAGCAAACAGGAAAACGCTCATCCAGAGGCGGCACTCCTAGTGGCCGGAGACTTTAATGCAGGGAAACTTAAATCTGTTCTACCTAATTTCTACCAGCATGTTAAATGTGCAACCAGAGGAAGAAAAAAACTCTAGACCACCTTTACTCCACACACAGAGACTCATACAAAACTCTCCCTCGCCCTCCATTTGGTCAATCTGACCATAATTCTACCCTCCTGATTCCTGCTTACAAGCAAAAAATAAAACTGTCAAAGACTCCAGCTCCCCTAGTCATAGACTGTTCTCTCTGCTACCGCACGGCAAGTGGTACCGGAGCGCCAAGTCTAGGTCCAAAAGGCTCCTTAACAGCTTCTACCCCCAAGCCATAAGACTCCTGAACAGCTAATCAAATGGCAACCCAGACTATTTGCACCCCCCCCATCTTTTATGCTGCTGCTACTCTCTGTTTATTATCTAAGCATAGTCACTTTAACTCTACCCACATGTACATATTACCTCAATTACCTTGACTAACCGGTGCCCCCGCACATTGACTCTGCACCGGTACCCCCTGTATATAGCCTCCCTACTGTTATTTTATTTTACTTCTGCTCTTTAATTATTATTTTATTTTTTAATCTATTTTTTACTTAACACTTATTTTTCTTAAAACTGCATTGTTGGTTAAGGGCTTGTCAGTAAGCATTTCACTGTAAGGTCTACACCTGTTGTATTCGGCGCGTGTGACAAATAAAATTTGATTTGATTCAGTCCAAACACACCCCTCACCTCCTTCATGGTTCAGTCCGAACACACCCCTCACCTCCTTCATGGTTCAGTCCGAACACACCCCTCACCTCCTTCATGGTTCAGTCCGAACACACCCCTCACCTCCCTCCACATCGGCGACCTGGATTAAAACCACTACCCCGTTACTCTCCCTCGCCAACTGCACATTAAACCCCACAGAGTCTCTTATATAACCCCAATGACGAATTGACCCACTAGTCTGTTCAAGGGGCTTTTATGACGCCCAATATTTTATACAAGGAGATTTATTTTTCCTCATGGCATGTTCGGATTTAGTGTTTTATTGCAGGAGCATACAGCAGTTATCTCCACAGCTATCTCCACAGCTATCTCCACAGCTATCTCCCAGACAAATATCATTTTAATATTGGTTTTGCTCTGAACTGTAGAGCTGTGGAGATAGCTGTGGAGATAGCTGTGGAGATAGCTGTGGAGATAGCTGTGGAGATTGCCCTGGCTTGTTTTAGTACCCTTCAAGACACATCGTTCTAGTTGAGGGATACTCAGGGTGGACCTGTTTTTGAGAAATGATCACACTTATTAAACAACCTACAACAGGTTGTGTATTAATGGCAGAGTATAGTACAGGATATTACAGTACACTTATTAAACAACCTACAACAGGTTGTGTATTAATGGCAGAGTATAGTACAGGATATTACAGTACACTTATTAAACCACCTACAACAGGTTGTGTATTAATGGCAGAGTATAGTACAGGATATTACAGTACACTTATTAAACAACCTACAACAGGTTATTACAGTACACTGGGAGTAGGAAAGGTGCAGCCGTCACCACGTAGAAAAAGAGCTTCAGTTGTTACAGTTGTTGATCAACCCAGTTGGACTGTGCCCCCAGAGGTAGACAGGAGCAGACCACTGGTCCCCTCTAAGCCAAACATGTTGTCTGGTCCTGTTTCAGCAGCGAGAGCTGACATCGGTAGCATGTCTGCTGAGCGGTTCCGTATCTTCCGAGCCGAGAAGACGTACAGTGTGAACGCTGGGAAGTGGTACTTTGAGTTTGAGGTGTTGACGTCGGGGGAGATGAGGGTCGGCTGGGCACGGCCCGGCTGTCTACCTGACCAGGAGCTGGGCTCTGACCACCACGCCTTCGTCTTCGACGGATTCAAGGTGAGTCAGAATGTGATTGATTGATTTTTATTGATTATCGTTAATTGAGGTTTATTAAAGGAAATGTTTCAACATGTAGAAGAAGTCTACAACCTGTAGACTTTCAAATGTGTCCACAGTACTTTCAGAGTACCTTATTTACCCAGAAGGCCTTTCATCCTTCCTAGACTTCCTAGAATTTTGCTATTTCCTGTTGGCAACTTCTAGGAAATTGTTCATACCTAGTTTCCGTGATAATCTATATGGTGTTTAGTTCAGTTATAGATATGCTTCAGGCTGTTATTCTCTCAGTAGGCATGGCAAACCTGATTTGGGGATTTCAGGTGTATCATCACAATAAATCAATCACAGCACGTTTTTTGGACTCATTCAGCAGTTTTTACCGGATTAAGGACAATACCATTGGTTCAGTTTATATTCCTAAAACATAAGATGAAAATGATGATGTCACAGCTTCATGTTGATAAATAGCCCAATGTCAAAACACAGCTTTAATGTGTCCAAATCAATAACCAATATGCAGAAACAGTTTGTGATATATTGAAAACAGAAACATAAAATGTACTGTACACATATACAGTGCCTTCAGAAAGGATTCACACCCCTTGACTTTTAACACATTCTGTTGTGTTACAGCCTGATTTAAAATGGGTTAAATTGAGATTTTGTGTCACTGGCCTACACACAATACCCCATAATGTAGAAGTGGAATTATGTTTTTAGAATTTCTTACAAATTAATTAAAAATGAAAAGCTGAAATGACTTGAGTCAATAAGTATTCAAGCCTACATACAGTGGGGAAAAAAGTATTTAGTCAGCCACCAATTGTGCAAGTTCTCCCACTTAAAAAGATGAGAGAGGTCTGTAATTTTCATCATAGGTACACGTCAACTATGACAGACAAATTGAGAATTTTCTTCCCAGAAAATCACATTGTAGGATTTTTAATGAATTTATTTGCAAATTATGGTGGAAAATAAGTATTTGGTCACCTACAAACAAGCAAGATTTCTGGCTCTCACAGACCTGTAACTTCTTCTTTAAGAGGCTCCTCTGTCCTCCACTCGTTACCTGTATTAATGGCACCTGTTTGAACTTGTTATCAGTATAAAAGACACCTGTCCACAACCTCAAACAGTCACACTCCAAACTCCACTATGGCCAAGACCAAAGAGCTGTCAAAGGACACCAGAAACAAAATTGAAGACCTGCACCAGGCTGGGAAGACTGAATCTGCAATAGGTAAGCAGCTTGGTTTGAAGAAATCAACTGTGGGAGCAATTATTAGGAAATGGAAGACATACAAGACCACTGATAATCTCCCTCGATCTGGGGTGCCACGCAAGATCTCACCCCGTGGGGTCAAAATGATCACAAGAACGGTGAGCAAAAATCCCATAACCACACGGGGGGACCTAGTGAATGACCTGCAGAGAGCTGGGACCAAAGTAACAAAGCCTACCATCAGTAACACACTACGCCGCCAGGGACTCAAATCCTGCAGTGGCAGACGTGTCCCCCTGCTTAAGCCAGTACATGTCCAGGCCCGTCTGAAGTTTGCTAGAGTGCATTTGGATGATCCAGAAGAGGATTGGGAGAATGTCATATGGTCAGATGAAACCAAAATATAACTTTTTGGTAAAAGCTCAACTCATCGTGTTTGGAGGACAAAGTATCCTTTGTTGCATCCAAAGAACACCATACCTACTGTGAAGCATGGGGGTGGAAACATCATGCTTTGGGACTGTTTTTCTGCAAAGGGACCAGGACGACTGATCCGTGTAAAGGAAAGAATGAATGGGGCCATGTATCGTGAGATTTTTAGTGAAAACCTCCTTCCATCAGCAAGGGCATTGAAGATGAAACATGGCTGGGTCTTTCAGCATGACAATGATCCCAAACACACCGCCCGGGCAACGAAGGAGTGGCTTCGTAAGAAGCATTTCAAGGTCCTGGAGTGGCCTAGCCAGTCTCCAGATCTCAACCCCCATAGAAAATCTTTGGAGGGAGTTGAAAGTCCGTGTTGCCCAGCTTGCACAATTGGTGGCTGACTAAATACTTTTTCCCCCACTGTAAGTTCAGGAGTAGAAATGTGCTTAACAAGTCATATAATAAGTTGCATGGACTCACTCTGTGTGCAATAATAGTGTTTAACATGATTTATGAATGATTACGTCATCTCTGTACCTCACGCATACAATTATCAGTCGAGCAGTGAATTTTAAACACAGATTCAACCACATAAACCAGGGAGGCTTTCCAATGCCTCACAAAGAAGGGCACCTATTGGTAGATGGGTAAAAATAAAAAAAGCAGACATTGGAATATCCCTTTGAGCATGGTGAAGTTATTCATTACACTTTGGATGGGGTATCAATACACCCAGTCACTACATGTGTCAGAGGGTGAATGGGCAAGACAAAATATTAAAGTGCCTTTTAACGGGGTATGGTAGTAGGTGCCAGGCGCACCGGTTTGTGTCAAGAACTGCAACACTTCTGGGGTTTTTCACGCTCAACAGTTTCCCGTGTGTATCAAGAATGGCCCACCACCCAAAGGACATCCAGCCAACTTGACACAACTATGGGAAGCAATGGGAGTCAACATGGGCCAGCATCCCTGTGGAACGCTTTCGGCACCTTGTAGAGTCCATGACCCAATGAATTGAGGCTGTTCTGAGGGCAACAGGGGGGGGGTGCAACTCAATATTAGGAAGGTGTTCCGAATGTTTAATACACTCAGTGTATTTCTCACCAGTTTAACCATTTAGAGATAAATTGTGCATAAGAGCATTTTTGTCACTGGGCTTTAGAAAGAGCTCCCATAGTGACTGTGCAGCAGCCCATTCATTGGACTTCCCTGCTCTCTCTCAGCGGGCAGAGGATGACGAGGCCCTGAGTGACTCACATCACATCTATGTGTGCCAACCAAATGGCACCCTATCCCTATGTGGTGCACTATTTTTTGATCGGAGCCCATAAGGGTGGTGGTCAAACATAGTGCGCTATAGAGGGAATAGGAGGCCATTTGGGACACATCCAGAATCAGGTGGAGAGGGGGGAGCTAGTTCTCTGAGAGGACGCTGAGAGTGTGTGGGACGTCATGGAAGGGGAGCCAGTACACTGTGGGGCTGGAAATAGACTGAATGCGTTGGCTGATTGAGGAATCAAGGACTCTCCATGGAACTATAGCGGGGGAGTGAGAGGGGGCAGAGACGGAGAGAGAGAGAGAGGGAGAGGGAGGAGGCAGAGAGAGGAAGGGGGGCAGAGAGGGAGGGGGTGCAGGGGGGAGATTGAGAGAGAGGGAGAGGGGGGAGGCAGAGAGAGAGAGAGAGGGAGAGGGGAGAGACAGAGAGAGAGAGAGAGGGAGAGGGAGAGGGAGAGGGGGAGACAGAGAGAGAGAACGGGAGGGGGAGGCAGAGGGAGGGAGGGAGGGGGGGTGCAGAGAGAGAGAGAGACAGTGAGGGAGGGGGAGAGAGAGAGGGGGAGAGAGAGAGAGGGAGGGGGAGGCTGTCATTTGCCTTTTACTGAGGAGTTGCTTCTGTCTGGCCACTCTACCATAAAGGCCTGATTGGTGGAGTGCTGCAGAGATGGTTGTCCTTCTGGAAGGTTCTCCCATCTCCACAGAGGAACTCTGGAGCTCTGTCAGAGTGACCATCGGGTTCTTGCAAGGCCCCTCTCCCCCGATTGCTCAGTTTGGCCGGGCGGCCAGCTCTAGGAAGAGTGTTGGTGGTTCCAAACTTCTTCTATTTAAGAGGCCACTTGTGTTCTTGGGGACCTTCAATGCTGAACACATTTTTTGGTACCCTTCCCTAGATCTGTGCCTCGACACAATCCTGTCTCGGAGCTCTACGGACAATTCCTTCGACCTCATGGCTTGGTTTTTGCTCTGACATGCACTGTCAACTGTGGGACCTTATATAGACAGCTGTGTGCCTTTCCAAATCATGTCCAATCAATTGAATTTACCACAGGTGGACTCCAATCAAGTTGTAGAAACATCTCAAGGATGATCAAAGGAAACAGGATGCACCTGAGCTCATTTTCGAGTCTCATAGCAAAGGGTCTGAATACTTATGTAAATAAGGTATTTCAGTTTTTGCTTTTGTCATTATGGGGTATTGTGTGTAGATTACTGAGGATTTTTATTTATTTAATGAATTTTAGAATAAGGCTGTAACGTAACAAAATGTGGAAAAAGTCAAGGGGTCTGAATACTTTCCGAAGGCACTAATAAGGCTGCGCTGGCTAAATCAATGCTGTAACCATCTGTGTTACTGCTAAGACCAGTTTTTGGTCAGTCTTAAATATCCCTCGTTGAAATTGGTTACAGCGTTGTTTTTAAGGACACACCTCTAATATGTTCACCCCTCCCACCTCATTAAGCGAGATGATGTTAGACAATTAAATTAGATAAACTTTTTTGCATGACAAAATTGCAAACTGACGTGCTTTTGACACGAAAATAGAACCCTACGTGTGTGTGTGTCTGTGTGTGTGTGTGTGTGTGTGTGTGTGTGTGTGTGTGTGTGATGCTGTCCATCAGTGATTCCCAACCTAATTTACTGAGATTGAGCATTTTGGACTAAAACAAAGGATATGTTGTTGCCCTACGAGTTGTGCAAAGTTGGTAGAATCTTTTTGAAAATGATTGACAGCTGCCAAAGTTGCTTCCACCAAGTGTTAACTCTGGGGTGTAAAGACATACGCTATCAAGACGTCTTAGGCTGTGTAGATCTGTAGGAAAATATATCAAATGTAGTCCCTTTTTAGATTACCGTACATTTTTAAGGCAGGAAAACGTGAAGACTGTGCACGGGTGGTGTAGACTTTCACTAGGCACTGATTGTATGCCTGTGTGTGTGTGTGTTTTAACATATCTAGGCGTGTGTGTGTTTTAACATATCTAGGTGTGTGTGTTTAAACATATCTAGGTGTGTGTGTTTTAACATATCTAGGTGTGTGTCGTTTAAACATATCTAGGCGTGTGTGTGTTTAAACATATCTAGGTGTGTGTGTTTTAACATATCTAGGTGTGTGTGTTTAAACATATCTAGGTGTGTGTGTTTTAACATATCTAGGTGTGTGTGTTTAAACATATCTAGGCGTGTGTGTGTTTAAACATATCTAGGTGTGTGTAGTTTAAACATATCTAGGTGTGTGTGTTTAAACATATCTAGGTGTGTGTGTGTTTAAACATATCTAGGTGTGTGTGTAGTTTAAACTTATCTACCTGTCTGTGTTTCAGGCCCAGCTGTGGCACCAGGGTAACGAGCACTTCGGCAGGTCGTGGAGCCCAGGTGACGTGGTGGGCTGTATGGTCGATCTGAACGAACACACCATGATGTTCACCCACAATGGAGAGGTGCTCCTGGACGACTCAGGGTCCGAACTGGCCTTCAAAGACTTTGAGGTTTGGGAAGGTCAGTGTGAACTGCTACTCAAATTGACTATCCTACCTACCCTGTGGTCCATGTCTGCCCTATATGTAACCTCACTACCCCACCCTATGGGTTAGAGGAGCGGAGAGGTTTTGCCTCGAGGAGCTTTCGTGTCACTTTGCTGATGAAGTCTAAAACCAAACGGAATTAAACCAAAACGGTTGGCGGTTCGGCGAACGTGGCGGTTGGCGAATGTACAGTCACTGGACAACAAACTGGATGATCTCCGTTGGAGACTATCCTATCGTAGAACTGTAATATTCTACGTTTCTCTGAGTCGTGGCTGAACAAGGACATGGATGTGTATACATCTCGCCGCCTTTTCTATGCATCGTCACGACGGGTCGGCGGCCTCGGGTAAGGTGGGGGGAAGGTGTATCTAATACCAGAAGATAAGCTATAGACCCTACTATTTACCAAGAGAGTTTTCATCTACACTGAGTATACAAAACGTTATGAACACCTGCTCTTTCCATGCCATAGACTGACCAGGTGAATCCAGGTGAAAGCTATGATCCCTTATTGATGTCACTTGTTAAATCCACTTCAATCAGTGTAGATGAAGGGGAGGAGTCAGGTTAAAGAAGGGTTTTTTAACCCTTGAGACAATTGAGACATGGGTTGTGTATGTGTGCCATTCAGAGGGTGAATGGGTAAGACTAAATATTGAAGTGCCTTTGTACAGGGTATTGAACAGGGTATGGTAGTAGGAGCCAGGCACACCGGTTTGAGTCAAGAACTGCAACGCTGCTGGGTTTTTCATGCTCAACAGTGTCCTGTGTGTATCAAGAATGGTCCACCACCCAAAGGACATCCAGCTAACTTGACACAACTGTGGGAAGCATTGGAGTCAACATGGGCCAGCATCCCTGTGGAACGCTTTTGACACCTTGTAGAGTCCATGCCCTGACGAATTGATGCTGTTCTGAGGGTAAAGGCGGGGGTGTGGGGGGGTCCTAATGTTTGGTATACTCAGTGTATATTTTTCGTGGCCTGTCTATTTACCACCACAAACCGAAGCTGGCACGAAGACCACACTCAACGAGTTGTATAAGGCCATAAGAAAACAAGAATATGCAAACCCAGAGGCGGCGCTTCTCGTGGCCTGTGATTTTAATACAGGGAAACGGAAATCCGTTTTAACTCATTTTTACCAGCATGTCACCTGTGCAACTAGAGCCAACATATTTCTAGATCTCCTGGATACAAGGCTCTCCCTCAGTTTGGCAAATCTGACCACAACTCTATCCTCCTGATTCCTGCTTACAAGCAAAAACTAAAGCAGGAAGCACCAGTGACTCGCTCAATACGGAAGTGGTCAGATGACGCAGATGCTAAGCTACAGGACTGTTTTGCTAGCACAGACTGGAACATGTTCCAGGATTCATCCGATGGCATTGAGGAGTACACCACATCAGTCACCGGCTTCATTAATAAGTGCATTGACAATGTCGTCCCCACAGTGACCGTGCGTACATATCCCAACCAAAAGCCATGGATTATAGGCAACATCCGCACTGAGCTAAAGGCTAGAGCTGCCGCTTTCAAGGAGCGGGACTCTAACCTGGACGCTTATAAGAAATCCCGCTACGACCTCCGACGAACCATCAAACAGGCAAAGCGTCAATACAGGACTAAGATTGAATCGTACTACACCGGCTCTGACGCTCGTCGGATGTGGCAGGGCTTGCAAAATATCACGGATTACAAAGGGAATCACAGCCGCGAGCTGCCCAGTGACACAAGCCTACCAGACGAGCTAAATTCCTTCTATGCTCGCTTCGATGCAAGCAACACTGAACCATACATTAGATGACCAGCTGTTCCAGGTGAATGTGTAATTTCGCTCTCCGTAGCTGATGTAAGACTTTTAAACAGGTTAACACTCCACAAGATGGATTACCAGGATGCGTACTCAGAGCATGCGCTGACCAGATGGCAAGTGTCTTCACTGACATTTTCAACCTCTCCCTCAACCTGTCTGTAATACCTAAATGTTTCAAGCAGACCACTATAGTCTCTGTGCCCAAGAATGCAAAGGTAACCTGTCTAAATGAGTATCGCCCCGTAGCACTCACATCTGTAGCCATGAAATTCTTTGAAAGGCTGGTCACGGCTCACATCAACACCATCATCCCAGACACCCTAGGCTCACTCGAATTCGCATACCGCCCCAAGAGATCCACAGATGACACAATCTCTAATGGGGGGGTCAAGCACGTCGAGAGTTTCAGGTTCCTTGGTGTCAACATCACTAAGGAATTAACATGGTCCACACACACCAACACAGTGATGAAGAATTTCAACCCTCAGAAAAGATTTGTCATGGGCCTTCAGATCCTCAAAAAAGTTATACAGCTGCACCATTGAGAGAATATTGACTGGCTGCATCACCGCTTGGCATGGCAACTGCTTGGCATCTGACCACAAGGCGCTACAGAGGGTAGTGCGTACGGCCCAGTACATCAAGGACCTCTATACCAGCAGGTTATGAGTGTCCAGGGAGAGTAGAGGTGTGGTATTCTCCCATACAGCAGGTTATGAGTGTCCAGGGAGAGTAGAGGTGTGGTATTCTCCCATACAGCAGGTTATGAGTGTCCAGGGAGAGTAGAGGTGTGGTATTCTCCCATACAGCAGGTTATGAGTGTCCAGGGAGAGTAGAGGAGGCAGTGAATGAGGCTCCACCTGTCTTAATGACAGCAGGTCAGCAGTAAGCAGAAATGGAAGAGGCAAGTGGAAGGGGGGAAAAGTAGGTAACTTGTCTGTCGGCCCTGCATTAAAGACCAAACTTGGTTAAAGACAATTTTAATAAATAAAAAAAAGTATACCAGTGTGATGGACATTTTTATGGTTGTACTTTTCTAATAACCAATTTCTGTGTTCATGTAAGTGCCTGGGAGAAATCCTCACTATCAGTATCTGTCATTTGGCAGTACGCCCAGAACCGTCTTTTGAGAAAGATATCTCAGTTTCAAGGTCTCAGCTTGAAGAGAATAATCCTTGTGAGGAATTGGTCTGTCACATGCATGAACTAATATTGGTCGGTCACATTAATTAATTAATTATGAATAATGAATAAGCTAAATCATGCAAATATAACTTTCTGTGTAAGTATATAAGCTCCTGATCGACATGTGTGCTTGGTGCATTGAGTTGGTTGGAACCTCTCCAGCGCGCTGATAATAAACAATGATTCATTTAAGATTGACTTCGAGTGTCCCTGTGTCGAATTTCCACGACACCAGTTTCATTTAAGGACCAAAAAATGTACAGCTGTGCCATATAGATTGAAAAAAAGTCAGGAAGAGATTTTTGATGTACCGATTCCATGGCACTTGGTTTATGAACTGATACGCAAAACGACGCCGGATTCCAAACGTATCATTTTTAAAATTTACATTATTATACAAAGTTCTTTCAACCAATATAATGTTATTGGTATGGGGGATACAACCTTCCCAGCTCTGCGGATTTTGCTGCGAAGAGACAGAGTCATTAGATATTTTTTTTGGGGGGTGGTACTGTCCATATGTAGCTTGTTTTTGGTCACAGGTCCAGGAATGGCTGAAGAATTGCACTATTTACCTGGAGCTAACCCTGTAGATAGCACTACTGGGTGATTTGAAAAGTCATAGTCAATCGATCAATTAATATAATAATACTTTTAGAAAAAATGTTTATCTTTAATTCACAATCTGTAGAAACAATGAGAATAGAAAGGTTCAGAACTTTTGTGAAACATCACAGCACAGTTAAAAAAATATATGGCAAATAGAAATCCAATATGGATGGTGTTAAGAGATAGATGGGAGGGGTTGAATGGAGCTGAAGGATGGGACCATCAACAACAAGATAACTAATGTAATATATATATATATATATATATATATATATATATATATATATATATATATATATATATATATATATATATATTAATATACCGTGTCCGTAAAATGTGCATACAGTGCATTCAGAAAGGATTCAGACCCCTTGACTTTTTACGTTTCAGCCTTATTCTAAAATGGATTAAATTAAATGTTTTCCTCATCAATCTACACACAATACCCCATAATGACAAAGCAAAAACAGTTGTTGTTTTTTGTTTGCAAATCTATAAAAAATTAACATCAGAAATACCTTATTAACGTAAGTATTCAGACCATTTGCTATGAGACTAGAAATTGAGCTCAGATGCATCCTGTTTCCATTGATCATCCTTGAGATGTTTCTACAACTTGATTGGAGTCCAACTGTGGTAAATTAAATTGATTGGAAATGATTTGGAAAGGCACACAGCTGTCTATATAAGGTCTCACAGTTGACAGTGCATGTCATAGCAAAAACCAAGCCATGAGGTCGAAGGAATTTTCCGTAGATCTCAGAGACTGGATTGTGTCGAGGCACAGATCTGGGGAAGGGTACCAAAACATTTCTGCAGCATTGAAGATCCCCAAGAACACAGTGGCCTCCATCATTTTAAATGGAAGAAGTTTGGAACCACCAAGAATCTTCCTAGAGCTGGCCGCCCGGCCAAACTGAGCAATCGGGGGAGAAGGGCCTTGGTCAGGGAGGTGACCAAGAACCCAATGGTCACTCTGAGAGCTCTAGAGTTCCTCTGTGGAGATGGGGAACTTTCCAGAAGGACAACCATCTCTGCAGCACTCCACCAATCAGGCCTTTATGGTAGAGTGGCCAGACAGAAGCCCCTCCTCAGTAAAAGGCACATGACAGCCCACTTGGAGTTTGCCAAAAGGCACCTAAAGACTCTCAGACCATGAGAAACAAGATTTTCTGGTCTGATGAAACCAAGATTGAACTCTGGAGGAAACCTGGCACCATCTCTACGGTGAAGCATGGTGGTGGCAGCATCACGCTGTGGGGATGTTTTTCAGCGGCAGGGACTGGGAGACTAGTCAGGATTGAGGCAAAGATGAACGGAGCAAAGTACAGAGAGATCCTTGATGAAAACCTGCTCCAGAGCGCTCAGGTCCTCAGACTGGGGCGAAGGTTCACCTTCCAACAGGACAACGACCCTAAGCACACAGCAAAGACAACTCAGGAGTGGCTTCGGGACAAGTCTCTGAATGTCCTTGAGTGGCCCAGCCAGAGCCTGGACTTGAACCCGATCGAACATCTCTTGAGAGACCTGAAAATAGCTGTGCAGCAACGCTCCCCATCCAACCTGACAGAGCTTGAGGATCGGCAGAGAATAATGGGAGAAACTCTCCAAATAAAAGGTGTGCCAAGCTTGTAGCATCATACCCAAGAAGACTCAAGGCTGTAATCGCTGCCAAAGGTGCTTCAACAAAGTACTGAGTAAAGGGTCTGAATACTTACGTAAATGAGATATTTCACTTATTATTTTTATTAGCAAACATTTCTGTAAACCTGTTTTTGCTTAGTCATTATTGGGTATTGTGTGTAGAATGATGAGGGGGGAAAACCTACTGGTTAGAATATGATAAGAACACATTGATGTTAGTGTTACCTACTGGTTAGAATGAGATAAGAACACATTGGGCGGCAGGTAGCTTAGTGGTTAAGAGCGTTGTGCCAGTAACCGAAAGGTTGCTGGTTCTAATCCCCGAGCCGACTAGGTGAAAAATCAGTTGATGTGCCCTTAAGCAAGGCACTTAACCCTAATTGCTCATGTAAGTCGCTCTGGATAAGAGCGTCTGCTAAATGACTAAAATGTAAAATGTAAATGTAATGTTAGTGTTACCTACTGGTTAGAATGAGATAAGAACACATTGATGTTAGTGTTACCTACTGGTTAGAATGAGATAAGAACACATTGATGTTAGTGTTACCTACTGGTTAGAATGAGATAAGAACACATTGATGTTAGTGTTACCTACTGGTTAGAATGAGATAAGAACACATTGATGTTAGTGTTACCTACTGGTTAGAATGAGATAAGAACACATTGATGTTAGTGTTACCTACTGGTTAGAATGAGATAAGAACACATTGATGTTAGTGTTACCTACTGGTTAGAATGAGATAAGAACACATTGATGTTAGTGTTACCTACTGGTTAGAATGAGATAAGAACACTTTGATGTTAGTGTTACCTACTGGTTAGAATGAGATAAGAACACATTGATGTTAGTGTTACCTACTGGTTAGAATGAGATAAGAACACATTGATGTTAGTGTTACCTACTGGTTAGAATGAGATAAGAACACATTGATGTTAGTGTTACCTACTGGTTAGAATGAGATAAGAACACATTGATGTTAGTGTTACCTACTGGTTAGAATGAGATAAGAACACATTGATGTTAGTGTTACCTACTGGTTAGAATGAGATAAGAACACATTGATGTTAGTGTTACCTACTGGTTAGAATGAGATAAGAACACATTGATGTTAGTGTTACCTACTGGTTAGAATGAGATAAGAACACATTGATGTTAGTGTTACCTACTGGTTAGAATGAGATAAGAACACATTGATGTTAGTGTTACCTACTGGTTAGAATGAGATAAGAACACATTGATGTTAGTGTTACCTACTGGTTAGAATGAGATAAGAACACTTTGATGTTAGTGTTACCTACTGGTTAGAATGAGATAAGAACACATTGATGTTAGTGTTACCTACTGGTTAGAATGAGATAAGAACACATTGATGTTAGTGTTACCTACTGGTTAGAATGAGATAAGAACACATTGATGTTAGTGTTACCTACTGGTTAGAATGAGATAAGAACACATTGATGTTAGTGTTACCTACTGGTTAGAATGAGATAAGAACACATTGATGTTAGTGTTACCTACTGGTTAGAATGAGATAAGAACACATTGATGTTAGTGTTACCTACTGGTTAGAATGAGATAAGAACACTTTGATGTTAGTGTTACCTACTGGTTAGAATGAGATAAGAACACATTGATGTTAGTGTTACCTACTGGTTAGAATGAGATAAGAACACATTGATGTTAGTGTTACCTACTGGTTAGAATGAGATAAGAACACATTGATGTTAGTGTTACCTACTGGTTAGAATGAGATAAGAACACGTTGATGTTAGTGTTACCTACTGGTTAGAATGAGATAAGAACACGTTGATGTTAGTGTTACCTACTGGTTAGAATGAGATAAGAACACGTTGATGTTAGTGTTACCTACTGGTTAGAATGAGATAAGAACACGTTGATGTTAGTGTTACCTACTGGTTAGAATGAGATAAGAACACGTTGATGTTAGTGTTACCTACTGGTTAGAATGAGATAAGAACACATTGATGTTAGTGTTACCTACTGGTTAGAATGAGATAAGAACACTTTGATGTTAGTGTTACCTACTGGTTAGAATGAGATAAGAACACGTTGATGTTAGTGTTACATACTGGTTAGAATGAGATAAGAACACGTTGATGTTAGTGTTACCTACTGGTTAGAATGAGATAAGAACACATTGATGTTAGTGTTACCTACTGGTTAGAATGAGATAAGAACACTTTGATGTTAGTGTTACCTACTGGTTAGAATGAGATAAGAACACATTGATGTTAGTGTTACCTACTGGTTAGAATGAGATAAGAACACATTGATGTTAGTGTTACCTACTGGTTAGAATGAGATAAGAACACATTGATGTTAGTGTTACCTACTGGTTAGAATGAGATAAGAACACATTGATGTTAGTGTTACCTACTGGTTAGAATGAGATAAGAACACATTGATGTTAGTGTTACCTACTGGTTAGAATGAGATAAGAACACGTTGATGTTAGTGTTACCTACTGGTTAGAATGAGATAAGAACACGTTGATGTTAGTGTTACCTACTGGTTAGAATGAGATAAGAACACGTTGATGTTAGTGTTACCTACTGGTTAGAATGAGATAAGAACACGTTGATGTTAGTGTTACCTACTGGTTAGAATGAGATAAGAACACGTTGATGTTAGTGTTACCTACTGGTTAGAATGAGATAAGAACACGTTGATGTTAGTGTTACCTACTGGTTAGAATGAGATAAGAACACTTTGATGTTAGTGTTACCTACTGGTTAGAATGAGATAAGAACACGTTGATGTTAGTGTTACCTACTGGTTAGAATGAGATAAGAACACATTGATGTTAGTGTTACCTACTGGTTAGAATGAGATAAGAACACATTGATGTTAGTGTTACCTACTGGTTAGAATGAGATAAGAACACTTTGATGTTAGTGTTACCTACTGGTTAGAATGAGATAAGAACACGTTGTTAGTGTTACCTACTGGTTAGAATGAGATAAGAACACGTTGATGTTAGTGTTACCTACTGGTTAGAATGAGATAAGAACACATTGATGTTAGTGTTACCTACTGGTTAGAATGAGATAAGAACACGTTGATGTTAGTGTTACCTACTGGTTAGAATGAGATAAGAACACATTGATGTTAGTGTTACCTACTGGTTAGAATGAGATAAGAACACGTTGATGTTAGTGTTACCTACTGGTTAGAATGAGATAAGAACACTTTGATGTTAGTGTTACCTACTGGTTAGAATGAGATAAGAACACGTTGTTAGTGTTACCTACTGGTTAGAATGAGATAAGAACACATTGATGTTAGTGTTACCTACTGGTTAGAATGAGATAAGAACACATTGATGTTAGTGTTACCTACTGGTTAGAATGAGATAAGAACACATTGATGTTAGTGTTACCTACTGGTTAGAATGAGATAAGAACACATTGATGTTAGTGTTACCTACTGGTTAGAATGAGATAAGAACACATTGATGTTAGTGTTACCTACTGGTTAGAATGAGATAAGAACACATTGATGTTAGTGTTACCTACTGGTTAGAATGAGATAAGAACACATTGATGTTAGTGTTACCTACTGGTTAGAATGAGATAAGAACACTTTGATGTTAGTGTTACCTACTGGTTAGAATGAGATAAGAACACTTTGATGTTAGTGTTACCTACTGGTTAGAATGAGATAAGAACACGTTGTTAGTGTTACCTACTGGTTAGAATGAGATAAGAACACGTTGATGTTAGTGTTACCTACTGGTTAGAATGAGATAAGAACACATTGATGTTAGTGTTACCTACTGGTTAGAATGAGATAAGAACACATTGATGTTAGTGTTACCTACTGGTTAGAATGAGATAAGAACACATTGATGTTAGTGTTACCTACTGGTTAGAATGAGATAAGAACACATTGATGTTAGTGTTACCTACTGGTTAGAATGAGATAAGAACACATTGATGTTAGTGTTACCTACTGGTTAGAATGAGATAAGAACACATTGATGTTAGTGTTACCTACTGGTTAGAATGAGATAAGAACACATTGATGTTAGTGTTACCTACTGGTTAGAATGAGATAAGAACACATTGATGTTAGTGTTACCTACTGGTTAGAATGAGATAAGAACACATTGATGTTAGTGTTACCTACTGGTTAGAATGAGATAAGAACACATTGATGTTAGTGTTACCTACTGGTTAGAATGAGATAAGAACACATTCCAAGTGATGGTCACTGTAGCAGTAAGTAGGACCTGTAGACCAGTGGAGGCTGCTGAGGGGAGGACGGCTCATAATAACGGCTGGAACGGAGCAAATGGAATGGCATCAAACACCTGGAAACCATGGAAACCATGTGTTTGATGCATTTGATACCATTCCACTGATTCCGCTCCAGTCATTAACACAAGCCTGTCCTCCCCAATTAGGGTGGCTAGGCTCCTGCCCTATGGGCCGTTCTGGCTCCTGCCCTATGGGCCGTTCTGGCTCCTGCCCTATGGGCCGTTCTGGCTCCTGCCCTATTGGCCGTTCTGGCTCCTGCCCTATGGGCCGTTCTGGCTCCTGCCCTATGGGCCGTTCTGGCTCCTGCCCTATGGGCCGTTCTGGCTCCTGCCCTATGGGCCGTTCTGGCTCCTGCCCTATGGGCCGTTCTGGCTCCTGCCCTATAGGCCGTTCTGGCTTGGGCAAGGCTTACTTACTTATAATGGTTAACATAACAATGCCCATTCTCTGCCCTCTCTGTAGGTTTCATCCCAGTGTGCAGCCTGGGTGTGTGCCAGGTCGGCAGGATGAACTTTGGTAAAGACGTGAGCACGCTGAAGTACTTCACTATCTGTGGCCTGCAGGAGGGCTACGAACCCTTCGCTGTCAACATGAACAGAGACCTCACCATGTGGCTCAGCAAGAGGCTGTCTCAGTTCATCCCTGTACCTCCACAGCATGAACACATTGAGGTGAGAGTCCAAGTCCACAGCCAGTTTAGCCCCGTTGCCTTAACATTAGGTTGCCAGGACTGTCCTTGAGCGTTGTCCCTGCTCCCCCTGGTGTAATGGCGTATTGGAGTTTGATAAAGTGAACCTCTATTTATATTTATAAGCCTCCTTTTATATGTGTTGTTGAGCATATTTGTTCTTCAAGATGTTTGAAAACAACCGATGTTGGTAACCTACACCGAGGATACCAATCATTAGGAACACCTTCCTAATATTGAGTTGCACCCCCCCTTTTGCCCTCAGAACAGCCTCAATTCGTCGGGGCATGGACTCTACAAGGGGTCGAAAGCGTTCCACAGGGATGCTGGCCCATGTTGACTCCAATGCTTCCCACAGTTGTGTCAAGTTGGCTGGATGTCCTTTGGGTGGTGGGGTGTTCTTGATACACACAGGAATCTGTTGGCTGGATGTCCATTGGGTGGTCCTCTGTAGCTCAGCTGGTAGAGCACGGCGCTTGTAACGCCAAGGTAGTGGGTTCGATCCCCGGGACCACCCATACACAAAAATGTATGCACGTATGACTGTAAGTCGCTTTGGATAAAAGCGTCTGCTAAATGGCATATTATTATATTATTATTATTATATTGATGCACACGGAAAACTGTTGAGCGTGAAAAACCCAGCAGCGTTGCAGTTCTTGACACAAACCGGTGCTATGTTGGTAACCTATAATAATAATAATAATAATAGATCCAAGGATTTGTCTAGCGCTTTACTCATACCCATAGACCTATGTTGACCTGCTATGGTATGGCTATTCAACCAAATGGCTGCCTCATAATGCCCTGTTCCCTTGTCGTCTGGTCTTTCTAAAAGGTCACGAGGACGGACGGCACCGTGGACACTTTTCCGTGTCTCAAGGTCACCCAGAGGTCGTTCGGCTCCCAGAACAGTAACCCAGACATCACCTTCTATCGCCTCAGCATGCCTATAGAGTGTAACGAGGTCCTGGCCAAGTCACCTGGCGGGACGCTGCAAGCTGGTGGGGGCTTCTCCTTCTCCTCTAAGAAAGACCTGGACGACTTTGAGACCGTGTCCGACTTCGAGGTGCTCTTTCCTGCTCCTCTCTCTTCTCCTTCTCCTTCTCCTCTCTCTTCTCCTTCTCCTTCTCCTTCTCCTTCTCCTTCTCCTTCTCCTTCTCCTTCCTTCTTCTCCTTCTCCTTCCTCCTTCTCCTTCCTTCTTCTCCTTCTTCTCCTTCTCCTCTCTCCTTCTCCTTCTCCTCACTCCTTCCTTTTCCTTCTCCTTCTCCTTCTCCTCTCTCCTTCTCCTTCTCCTTCCTTCTTCTCCTTCTCCTTCTCCTCTCTCCTTCTCCTTCCTTCTCCTTCTCTCTCCTTCTCCTTCTCTCTCCTTCTCCTTCTCCTTCTCCTTCTCCTTCTCCTTCTCCTTCTCCTTCTCCTCTTTCCTTCCTTCTCCTTCCCCTTTCCTTCTCCTTCTCCTTCTCCTCCTCCTTCTCCTCTCTCCTTCTCCTTCTCCTTCCTTCTTCTCATTTTCCTTCCTTCTTCTCCTTCTCCTTCTCCTTCCTTCTCCTTCCTTCTTCTCCTTCCTTCCTTCTCCTTCTCCTTCCTTCTTCTCCTTCTCTCTCCTTCTCCTTCTCCTTCTCCTTCTCCTTCTCCTTCTCCTTCTCCTTCTCCTCTTTCCTTCTCCTTCTCCTTCCCCTTTCCTTCTCCTTCTCCTTCTCCTTCTCCTTCTCCTTCTCCTTCTCCTTCTCCTCTCTCCTTCTCCTTCTCCTTCCTTCTTCTCATTTTCCTTCCTTCTTCTCCTTCTCCTTCTCCTTCCTTCTCCTTCCTTCTTCTCCTTCCTTCCTTCTCCTTCTCCTTCCTTCTTCTCCTTCTCTTTCCTTCCTTCTCCTTCTTCTCTTTCTCCTTCTCCTTCTCCTTCTCCTTCCTCCTTCTCCTTCTCCTTCTCCTTCTCCTTCTCCTTCTCCTTCTCCTTCTCCTTCCTTCTTCTCCTCTCTCCTTCTTCTCCTTCTCCTTCTCCTTCTTCTCCTTCTCTCCAATAGGCAGAGGGTAGCATAATTTTCTGATTCTCTGTAATAATGGTATGGGAATAATTATGCATTTTATTTTGTAAAGGGGTTTCTTGCATAAAACACCACAACATTTTCAGTCACCTCCTTGTCTGAAGGACAAGTGGATAAACAGGTTAATTAATGTCAAGCCCTGCATGTTTTTATCAAAAGTCTCATGGAATATAGGCCTACGTTGAACACCACACATTGGCTGCTACTGTAGGCTGAATGACAGAACAGCTGTTTCCATGTTAAAATGTTATGGGATGCATTTTCTCCATTGTTGTTGATGGTAGGCCTACATTGTGACCTGAAGCTGGACTCGCCTTCATTGACTGTTTTAACAGTGTTCACAGTAAACGCGCGGCGGGAAGTTCAAGTTTGCTCTCAGCAGACCTGAAATTTGCTCACTATCGAAAAATATTAGAGGGAACATTTCAAGCAATGTACCTTTTGTAGTTGTATTGTTTCTATGTTACAGTTTGTTCCTCTCCTCCTCAGGTGTTGACGAAGTCCGCCCACAGCACCCTGGGCTCCAGCCTGGACCAGGAGAAGGACCAGTTCAACAACCAGAAAGACTACAACCAGGACAAACCCTCCAAGTTAAAGCAGAGGTTTGTAGATTATAGTTAGGACCAGGGGTTTCCCCTGACCAGGGAAAACTCTGGGTCCTAGTTATAGTCTATCACCTCCCTGCCCCTTTCCTTGGTCTCTATGTAATACAGCTATATGTAAACAACGCAGTAGGAGAGGAGTCTAATGCCGGGCCTCAATACCACTTCTATAGTTCTACAACATGTCTCAGCTATATTAACACCACATATAAACAATATATGCACAGTGTTGAATTTACTAAGCCCAGATAGTCTGCATTAGGCTCCATCTCTTGCTGTCGGCAGATTTGGGGTCAATTCCATTTCAATACCAGTAAATTCAGGAAGTACAATTTAATAGGATTTTTTTTTTTATGGGTTTGGCTGTCAGTGTGTTTTGATGTCCCAGTGCCATTCCTCTCTCTCTCTCTCTCTCTCTCTCTCTCTCTCTCTCTCTCTCTCTCTCTCTCTCTCTCTCTCTGTCTCTCTCTCTGTCTCTCTCTCTCTCTCTCTCTCTCTTCTCTCTCTCTCTCTCTCTCTCTCTCTCTCTCTCTCTCCTCTCTCTCTCTCTCTCTCTCTCTCTCTCTCTCTCTCTCTCTCTCTCTCTCTCTCTCTCTCCCTCTCCCTCTCCCTCTCTCTCTCCCTTCTCTCTCTCTCTCTGTCTCTCTCCCTCTCTCCTCTCTCCTCTCTCCTCTCTCCTCTCTCCCTCCTCTCTCTCTCTCTCTCTCTCTCTCTCTCTCTCTCTCTCTCTCTCTCTCTCCCTCCCCTCCCTCTCCCTCTCTCTCTCTCTCTCTCTCTCTCTCTCTCTCTCTCTCTCTCTCTCTCTCTCTCTCTCTCTGTCTCTCTCTGTCTCTCTCTGTTTCTCTGTGTGTCAGGTTCATGTTGTTTTCAGGGTTGTAGTTATGTCTCTCTCTGTGTGTGTAGATTCATGTTGAAGAGGACCAAGCCAGAGTTGACCAGCAGTACCTCTTCAGCCCGTGTATCAGAGGAGGTGTTATCTGACAGGGATGACTATGACTTCTTCATGCAGACCTCCACTGTAAGAACATGTTGGATTTTCTCTGTTGCCGTTTGACACTAGATAAAGTATGTACCCATCACCGGTATGATATCTTCCCATACTATAACTGTGGTCCTCTGTAGTTCAATTGGTAGAGCATGGCGCTTGTAACGCCAGGGTAGTGGGTTCGATCCCCGGGACCACCCATACGTAAAAATTTATGCGCATATGACTGTAAGTCGCTTTGGATAAAAGCGTCTGCTAAATGGCATATTATTATTATTATTATTATTATTATTATTATTATTATTATTATTATTATTATTATTATAACACTGACCATTTAAATACAACCATGTTTTAGTGCATTGTGTAATAGTCAGTAAAAAGTATCATGTGATTCCAATGTATTGGCCAATTCCAATGTATTACACATTTAATACATGAAAACCAAGTGTCCTCCGTCTCCCCAGTCCTCCTCAGGGCTGTAACATGTCATTCCAATGTATTGGCCAATTCCAATGTATTACACATTTAATACATGAAAACCAAGTGTCCTCCGTCTCCCCAGTCCTCCTCAGGGCTGTAACATGTCATTCCAATGTATTGGCCAATTCCAATGTATTACACATTTAATACATGAAAACACGTGTCCTCCGTCTCCCCAGTCCTCCTCAGGGCTGTAACATGTCATTCCAATGTATTGGCCAATTCCAATGTATTACACATTTAATACATGAAAACACGTGTCCTCCGTCTCCCCAGTCCTCCTCAGGGCTGTATCATGTCATTCCAATGTATTGGCCAATTCCAATGTATTACACATTTAATACATGAAAACACGTGTCCTCCGTCTCCCCAGTCCTCCTCAGGGCTGTATCATGTCATTCCAATGTATTGGCCAATTCCAATGTATTACACATTTAATACATGAAAACACGTGTCCTCCGTCTCCCCAGTCCTCCTCAGGGCTGTATCATGTCATTCCAATGTATTGGCCAATTCCAATGTATTACACATTTAATACATGAAAACACGTGTCCTCCGTCTCCCCAGTCCTCCTCAGGGCTGTTCGGTGACCGTATTACCGCCACACCGGCGGTCACGAGTCATGAAGGCAGTCAAACTCCACATGACCTGTTTAGTCACGGTAACTAGGCTTCTCCAAGCTCTGATGCTGCTGCTGGTCATTAGTAGCCTACCAAACTTGCTAAATGCCTGGTAGTCAGCACTCTATTGTCCCTCTAATCACTCTGACATCAATGCAAATGTATTACAAAATCTAATCAAACACTTCATGAGAGTCGATGAGCTCATGTTGTGCAACATTTCTATAGGCTATGCAATTGAGGAGAAAACAGAGTGATGGCCTCTACTGAAAAGAGGAGGATCCCATCAGCTTTCTATAGGCTAGGCCTACTATATTTATTTCTCATAACATTAAGCTCATTGCTTCTCTTTACAACAGGAGTACAGCCTACCTGGCTCGCATGAAAATAAACCACGGGGAAAAGCGTCCTCCATTCGCTATTTAAGTGCATAGATGACATGTATTTTTTTCCCGCTGCCCCTGTTTTGATACAGGTGCATGATAACGGTCCATTCTAAATCAAAACAAATGTCACACATATATTCTCCTGAGTGGCGCAGTGGTCTAAGGCACTGCATCGCAGTGCTAACTGTGCCACTAGAGATCCTGGTTCGAATCCAGGCTCTGTCGCAGCCGGCCGTGACCGGGAGACTCATGGGCGGCGCACAATTGGCCCAGCGTCGTCCAGGGTAGGGGAGGGAATGGCCGGCAGGGATGTAGCTCAGTTGATAGAGCATGGCATTTGCAATGCCAGGGTTGTGGGTTCGATTCCCACTGGGGGCCAGTATAAAAAAAAAAAATGTATTCACTAACTGTAAGTCGCTCTGGATAAGAGCGTCTGCTAAATGACTAAAATGTTAATGTAAATGTATATTATTTAGTATATCTAAAGACAAGATAAAAAGATGAAATCAAGTATAGTCTGATGGGTGAGAATATTAGCCTGTCACTTGTGAATGATATATTATCCCTTGTGAATGATGCCCTGCATAAGAAACAATGCCTTTTTTTTTGCGACTTGTTCGAAATCATAGTCGCACACCTCATGTAGCCTAGCCCATAGGCCTATATGTTTTAATAAGGTTTGGATCACAACTAAAGTGGCCAAATAACTTCTAATTAACTTATAATTTACAAGAGGTGTAGAGCCTAACTGGCATACACTACCGGTCAATAGGTTTAAAACACCTACTCATTCAAGGGTTTTTCTTAATTTTTTTACTATTTTCTACATTGTAGAATAAGACATCAAAACTATGAAATAACACATATGGAATCATGTACAGTCGTGGTCAAAAGTTTTGAGAATGACACAAATACTAATTTTCACAAAGTCTGCTGCCTCAGTTTTGATGATGGCAATTTGCATATACTCCAGAATGTCATGAAGAGTGATCAGATGAATTGCAATTAATTGCAAAGCTATTTTACCAAGAAGGAGAGTGATGGAGTGATGGAGTGCTGCATCAGATGACCTGGCCTCCACAATCCCCCCGACCTCAACCAAACTGAGATGGTTTGGGATGAGTCGGACGGCAGAGTGAAGGAAAAGCAGCCAACAAGTGCTCAGCATATGTGGGAACTCCTTCAAGACTGTTGGAAAAAGCATTCCAGTTGAAGCTGGTTGAGAGAATGCCAAGAGTGTGCAAAGCTGTCATCAAGGCAAAGGGTGGCTACTTTGAAGAATCTGAAATATAAATTATATTTTGATTTGTTTATCACTTTTTGGTTACTACATGATTCCATATGTGTTATTTCATAGTTTTTGATGTCTTCACTATTATTCTACAATGTAGAAAATAGTACAAATAAAGAAAAACCCTTGAATGAGTAGGTGTTCTAAAACGTTTTACCCTTAGTGTATATAAGCAGCGTATGAGTTTCAAGTTTGTGGAGAAAAAAAATTCACCATAAAAATGCACCTTTATAATAAAAGCATTAAAAAGCATAATCGCATTTGCGGTCACTTTTGAGAATGGTGTTTTCCTGCTAATGGAACATTTGCGCGTATAGTCTACTGCCGTGTGCACATTGCTGCGCTTATAATGTGAAGAAATAATAGTTTATCAACATTTTAAGCGAAACGTTGTAATCTGTTGCGTAAAGAAAATTGAAATACTTCTGATCTGTTGCATCAACCACATTGCGTAAAAAATGTTTTTTGATGCTAGTGGTTGTATTAATTTGGGATCTATCGCATCCCACAACTGTCCCAGACTATGTTTGGAATATTTATTTATCTCACAGAATAGAACAGGTCGACTTTAGTACTATGGGGGATAGTAGATTGACATAGGCTAGTGCTTCTGCTGTTCATTAGGCCGACTCATCTTGTTGGCTGACGAAAAGTAAATGTGGACAGTTCTTCCAATATCTTCAATATGCACCTCGTCCCCGATGTGTCTGTCTTCACTTGTAGCCTGTGAGAAAGACCCGATCACGTGATGGAGAGCCTTGTGAGTTAGAGGTGTTTCGGAGCGTGCAGCACTCAGGGAGAACGGCACAACGGCCACTGGCCGCAAAAGGCATGGATTTTCTTAGGGTGCATTACGGCCACACAAAAGGGATGCTGCCGTGAAATTCGAGAAATTATCAAGTGCTTGTCAAATTGTGAATGCGTGACTGATGAAGTGTGTACAGCCTGCGCAAAAAACAAAGCAGAGCTCATGCCTTTCAAGGCGACTTTTTTCAAATCATCATTAGAGTCTCATCATGCAGCCTTACAATGTATTAAAAATCTAAACATATAGCCCAAGGTTTGTAGAACAACTAAAGTTACATTAATAACTCTAAATTAAGTATATAGGAGGACCTGTTTCTTTGTTAACCGCTCAACACAGAACAGACACATGTGCGCACTCCCTCAAATCGTTTGGAGAAAATATTTATATTTTATTCAGCTTTGTTCAGTTGTATTTTTCATACTATAAAATAATATAAAATAATGCCACGGAATTATAAGTAAATCTCGTCTGCTAAATGAACTAGTGTATGTGTGGAAGCCAGGAGATGCTAAATGTGTTTATGTTAATTAACGGTCAATTACCGTGAGGCCGACAGTTATTTGCTTGACAATCACCACAGCCCCAGTACTACTACTACTGGCTGTATATAACCCTATATAACCCTATATAACCCTATATAACCCTATATAACCCTTTATAACCCTATATAACCCTATATAACCCTACAG